>NW_011948421.1:9431552-9558897 GCF_000503995.2 Ceratosolen solmsi marchali
TGTGCTAGCGGGCCTGTACGATGTCGAGGGTTTGTTCGAGAGAGCGTAAGTGTGCCCAGGTTGTGCTAGCGGGCCTGTAGGATGTCGAGTAATTAACGAGTAATCACTTATTAAAGGATTGCCGATTATCTTTTCTATGCACGCGGGTACTCTTTACTATGCTGCCGAAAATGTGGCGGCGCGTTGCGCTTAAATGTGCATGCGGCGTCTTCAGCGCCGGCAACAGTGTCGATGCGCGTCCCTTCCAGAAATTTTCCTTTGGCGTGAGAAAACGAAGCTTCTAGAAGTTTCGAAGGCGTCCCTTTTTGTGAGTGCTGGCAGTAAATAATATTTCAAATCGTAAACTTGCTCGGACTTGCCGAGTTTTGTTTGTAAACATCTTTCTCGAGTACCCGCCTTGGTCCGCACGTGCGGATCAGCCTAGGCGCACGTGGTGGTCAGCCTTGCTGCACGCGCGGTCAGTCTAGGCGCACATGTGGTACGCCGGACTGTGTATATGACCTTTCTTTTGTTTGAAATTCATGGGACTGCTTCAATCCCGAACAGTACGCTTGCTACGATACGAATATATCTCAAGTAACAACAACTACATATGTTACGCTCTATTACAACGAGTTGAGAAGTTTCGAGACTTGTAAGAAAAAAACAAAGCGTAAGAAGTTTGGAGAATTCCAAGCAACATCACTACTCGAAGACCATATAAACATTGTATGCCATTTGAAACCAAAACATAACAAGTATACGAAAATTCTCGTCCCAACTGTTTACAGAATCTTGAGAGCTAGAAAAAAATAGCGATGGCGATATTCAACGATCTTGGATGTTGCTTCAATCCCGAACATACCCAAATTGAAATAGTAAGAATAAGAAAAGGTTGATGACGTCAGTAAACTGAGCTCCAGAATATTCAAGAAGTACAAAAGGACACTGCCTTGGAGGGTTCGAGAATATTCATCGACGTTGCTACGCGGAAATATTGTAGAATATTTGAAATTAAGGCGTAGACAATTTACGAATTAGCAGATTCAATGCTTACAAACATGAGCGTCCGAGAGCTTGTACTTTTCCCAACTTTTAAATTCTTTGAAGTTACTCCAATCTCGAACAGTATAATTATAAAGTTATATAATTAATTTATTTTTAATATTTTATAATACTATATTTCAGAATTTAAATATTTTTATTAAAATATCAATGTGTAATTTAATACGTATAAAATAGATTTAATTACACTCAAATTTACTCAAAAATGATAAAAAAATATGTAATTACTATAAAATTCTAATTTTAATAAAATGCAATCATTTAAAATTGTATAATTATACTAAATGAGTTAATTAAGTAAATAATCAGTAATTACTATTTAACTATTCATTCAAATTAAAATATTTAAATAAAATTGATGAAATGTTCGATATTTATTTCATTTGTTAAATAAAATTTATTAAACAAGCTTTATAAATAGTTCTAATACTTCTTTCGAAATCATTATTTAATGAAGTCAAAATGTGATTGAATGCACTTTATTTTACTAATAAATTATATTCATTTAAATTTTTGAACCAAATTCTTTAATAGTTATTACTAAATCTTTCAATTTTAATTACTTTTTATCACATAAAAGTTCGAATATACGTTGAAAGCAAATATGAAAAATTTTTACAAACATAATTCAAGTAATAGTACTTATAAATTTCAATTTTAATTTGAAAATACTAATACTTGAACATTTATTAATATTTTTTGTAAGTGAATAAATAGGAGAAGTTTCTTCAATTGTGTTACGCGCTGAGGAGAGTGTGTATCTTTTCCGTGGTTTGACGTGTCGATGCAGTCGTAGTATGCGTGAGAGCCGCCGCTGTTGTACCGAAGTCGTCTAAGCGAAAATGGGTCGCTGCTGCTTTAGTGTACGTGCGTAAGAGCTGCCTCTGTCGTATCGAAGCTTTGTAAATGGGACCGGTTTTCTGCTGCCTTAGTCGTCGGTGTGATCTGTTAATATATGTATTATGATTCAATATTTTCACTCTCGAATTATGTTAGCACTAGCGCGTTATTAGTTTAAGTTTAATTAACGGATTCTGATAATGTGACTTCACTATTGGCTTGTTAAATTGCTTGCTAGTTGAGCATTACGTACGTGTACCTTACAGTGAGTGATAACTGTAGAGAGAAGCTTGAAGATTCAATAGTGCGCCCGTTATAATGACTGCGTAATTGTTACTAGACTAGACTGAGACAAAGACTGGTCACTGCGCGTGAAGCGCAGCCCTTCAATATTATCGCGCTAGTTTTTAGGCGCCGGTAGCAATCCGGTGTCTGTTGCTATGCCGATATTGGTCGTGACGTCAATAGGGCATAGCCTTGGAAGGTTCGTTGACTATTGTTTATAAACAACTGAATCGCGCGCTCATGCCTCTCCCACTTTTATATTCCGCCTTTCAACTGTTTCAATCCGTAACATACATGATTAATTGTCTTATCTAATTTTTATAAATTTTTTTTTTAATGAAATAAACAAAATTACGATGAAAATAATATTAAAATTTTAATACACATATATGTTTAGTGTTAAATTAATCATAAATATATAAATGAGAAAAAAAGAAAGGAACATAATTTCAGTAATTAAAATACTAATCAACCTTTAAATTATTTTTGTAGTGGTTAGTCTGATAAAATATTTATTTTACCATATTTTTGGAAATATATATAGCACGTAAATCCAATTGACGGATGCACATAAACATTAATTAGTATTAATTGATTAATGTCGACAAATTTATGGTTTGTTTTGTAATTAAATTAAAAATTTGGTAAATTTAATTGAAAATGTTCTGTTGCATAATCTTAAGTGATACTATTAATGTATAAAAAAATGTTTGTATTGAATTTAAAGCTTTACATCTCTGAGCCAGTCAAAAACAAGGAATTTACTAGCGCATATAATTAACATAAATACTTGACTTGAAAATTAGTTTTAAAAATTATAAGCTAAATTTTTAAACTAAAATTAGTTATTTCAAAAATAGTTAAACTTACATAATGATATATTTTCATTCAATGACTATGATTGTTTTTTAATTTATTACTGTTCACATTTCATATTGTCTTAAATTATATTGTAAACTAATATAAATGTTTTTTCCATATTCTTACATACCGAATAAATTAATTTTAAGTATATTTCTGTAATACTTTTTGAGATTGCGAGAACCTTTTCCTATTCCATAAAACATCTGGCAAAACAAGCTGTAAGACTCGGGAAAATCCAATTCATTAGGCAACCGCAAGGAATCACTAGGCCTGAAAATTAAAAATCTAACGGCATGTACTGCCCTCGCCTTTATCATTAAGTTGTCATGCGACCCCCAGACGCGTCGAAGGCAACGAAATCGTGAGTTCTTACCGTGAAGATCAAGAGAAAACTAAGCTTCGTAATTGAAGATAAAGACATGAGAGGCGCTGCTCTCGCTCTATGAGAGATAATTTCAAGATTTAATCCCTCTCGGTAAAGTCCTTATTCAAATAGGAAGTGCAAAGTCCATCAAGCGTAGTCCGAGGACAAACTTTCGTTAAAGTCCTCAAGGAAAAGGGACGTATAAAATTGCCTTATCAGAGTCCGAAAACAAGTACCAGTTGAAGTCCTCATTAAAGAAGGAAGCGTAAAGTCACTCAATTGAATCCAAGATTAGCTTTCGTTTGTAGTATCATTTTCTTTAGTCATCATAGCCATAATCTAAGATTGAGAAGTCTAAAAAGCCAGGTCATTGAGCATACATGAAGGATAGAGGCCATCTCAAGGTACACGTAAAATTATCTTAATTAATTCTACTGTTTGTACTAAAGGAGAAGCACATGTCCCATAGCACGTGTCGACAAGTCTTTGCGCCATTTGTACCCACCATGACGACCTAATCTTTCTTAGCTCGAGTCCTACGTTCGCGAAGCCAATCTTCGCGCCATTCAGCGCTAATAGTAGATACAACACGTGGCCTTCTCGATGAAGTGGTAAGAGCTTTAAAACCTCTTACTTCCCAGGGAATAGCAACAGTGAACTACGCCAAGAAAAGCAAAATATTACATCCAATTACTTCTGGTTAAAGTGCGCTTGCTACGGTCAGAAGTCTAATCTGTTAGAATCAACCTTCGTGCCATTTACGCCCACCTTGCCGACCCTAACCTTAACAAAGCAGGTACCCATACGTACGGAGTCGACAGCCAATCTTCGTGCCATTCAGCGCTCAGCAGAAGCAACACGCGGCTCTACTCGAAGTAGTAAGATTTTATACTAATCAGTTCCCAGGGAATAGTATCAGTATAGACGCCAAGAGAAGCAAAATCCTACATTAAAATACGCTACATCAAAGCGTGATTTGCCTAAACCAAGAGGTCAATAATTGATAACAGTAATAAAAATCATTCCTGTATTTAGAAATTAACGGAATAAACAGCAAAACATACAGATGTATTGATATTGAATTAATTACACTATCCCTTCCACTTGCCCGCACATCGCTACCACACAACATCTCGTGGATCTGAGTTGTCTGCATAAACAATTTTGGTTCTTTGAATCGGTCTTGGTAAAACAAGCCGGATCATCGGATACGTTTTGTGCAAATACATACATAAAATACATTACAGGTATAACATCAATAAAAAATAATTTAAGAAATAAGATTATTATAGACTTTACAAACATAAATTGACATGGTTGTAAAACATGTAAATATAACAATAAATATAAAAATGATTACTTACACAAAAAAAATTAATTCATTTCTATTTCCTTATTGACACATACAAATGATTTATTTATGAAATAAATATAGTATATATATATAATTTTATTTATATTTTGAATGTTTAAAAATTTTAATTTAAACATATTTAAACGGTTTATTTGATAAATATTTTTAAACTATTGAAATTATTTTTAATTATTTAAAAATATAGTATTAATACTAAAATAAAACTTATTAAAATTTGGTTTAAATTATATACTGTTTATAGTTAGTTAAATAATGTATGGAAAAATATTATTTTATTTCATTTTTAACTGTTTCTTTGCACATGTATTTTTAGTTATATCATTACTAATTTATTTAACGTTGGTTGTTATTACAGAATTATAAATTTTTTGTGTTGAAATTGTCAAATTAAATTAACTATTAAATATAAATTTATTAATGTACTTCTTAACTTACTTAATGTACTTCATTGATAAACATTGATAATTAATGAATTTCATAAAAGTAAAATTGAACCTAATTATATTATTATTAAACAGTAAGGTATATAATACTGTTCGAGAATGCGAGAACATATTCTTGCCACGACTTCCCACGGTCGCTGGACATTCAAGATGGTCAATATATCTGGAAAACTTCAGTGAATATTTAGCTTATTTATTCTTGCTTATCTAAAAACGTGCTCATGCTTTTCCGGTGCAGTAAAACTAATATGTTGTTTACTGCTAAGAAGACGTAGATTCTGATAGAGTATCGGATATACGTAAAATATCGAGTACTAACATTTTCTAAATAACGACAACAAGCAATAGGCATACGTGCGCACACGGCTTTTTAAGACAATGTTAGCCTTGTTCTTAACTACGCCGTATCTAGTCGATCGCATTGGAAGATCGACCACGCCCAAGAGGACCCTTCGTTTAGCCAAGTCCCAGAAAAGGGAGAGGCGATCAAGGAGAGGTGACCAATAGTAAAAGCTCCCCACTTTCCGACACTTTCCCGATTAGCATATTCGGGACTGAGCCCGGAAGGAAGTGGAAATGAAGGCGTGCATAATCCATTGTGCTGCCCAAGGTCAACCTCTAAATGGATAATTAAAAGAAGAAGGGATCCCAAGTGGAACTGGGCCAGTGAACCATTTAAGAAAGAACAACGTAATGTAGCACCACTTATTCTATTCAAACACTTCACACACAATTGAAGGATAAGTCACGACTTACTCTCACGAAGGAGGACCAGAGAGATGAGTCGTTCAGCTGAGTCTAACAGAAGTTCTTTCTACGATTGTGAATTAGTATACAGTTGAATTGATCTCATCAAGATTAGATTGCATAAGACCAGACCACTTGTAAACTCATTTGAAGACAAGGAAGGAATTTAAGAGCTGCAATTATTAAAAGGGAACTGCACAACAAGCCAACGAAGAGAGACTGGAAAAATCACGATACACTGCAAGTACGTCCATTCCGCTAGTACTGATTCTTGATCTCTCGGCTTTACTTTGAAAACGGACGACTAAAGGTCCGACTACTGAAGCTTCCCAAGCATACTCTAAAAACAGGACCAGCTATAGACCCCACACAGTGGCTTTTCATTTCCTCCAACGATCAGCGATTCGCGCCACATTGGTAGCGTACATTCCGCAACGATCATCTATTGACGTCAGACAGTGGCTTTTCATTTCCTCCAACGAACAGCAATTAGCGCCACATTGTAAGAGCATATCTCAGCAACGATGAGTTGTTGACGCCACAGGTGGCACACAGCTCCGTATAACCTGTATTTTAGGCTCTTACACGGCCCATTACTTAGAGGCAACTGCACACGTGTTGAGTTGAAACACGATAAGATTTTAGTGTTCGATCAGAGCACTACAACGATCATAACCTATTTCTTTATACAGTAAATCATAATCTCACCAGTAATATGCAGAGAATAAGAAATTGATCATCTTCTAGTTCTCCAATAAAAGGATATATCTCAACGCCACAAGAGTATTAGGAAATATAAAGGTCATTTGTAATTTCACCATGGTTAATGATTCCAACTTGGAAATAAAGTGAAATAAATGGAATAAACAGTAATAATTAAGATATGTGTTAATTATTTAATCAGTGTATTAACCCTTTACTTGTCCAGCATTTTCCACACAACATCTAGTGGTTTTTTGTTTTAAGTTGATTCTGCACGTTTTGGCTGACGACTCAGATTTGTGGAATTATTTTTTGAACAAATACATATATAACAGATTTAAACCTTTTGAGGTTCTATAAATCTTGAGTTTAATATCTATGGTAAAGAATATTTATAACTTTTCTACTGATTGATACCATTCTATTTTTATTCAGCCCAAACACTATTATTATTATTATACAAAATATAAGTTATAAATAAAAATAATTTTAAAACATATATTAATCAAATTTAGAAAAATGTCTGGTTTGTTACATAGAAGATTTTTACTACTAGAAAGACTTATGATAATATTTGCAACAATAAAATACGATATTTAAAACAAATGACAATGATAAACTGGTTTAAGGATAAAAATGTTATAATTATTTATATTGTAAGTATTTTGTTAACTATGATATGAAACATTTAAAAATGCCTTAGAATATAATTAAATTACATAATTTACATAATTTTTAACATACATATATTATATAAAATATGTTATATAAGAAATTTTGTTTTAAAAACATATTTATAAATTGATGATAAATTTAAAAAACATTTAAATACTGAATATATCATAAATTCTTTTGCAGATAAATTGAATAAAATAAGTAAATTTTTAAAGTTTTTAATTCATGTATTTAAATTGTGTAAGGTAAATTGGATATTTTATAAACTTTTTTTATTAACATACATATTAATATTAGATTTTCTTATTAAGACTAAATTATTTTTAAATATACATATATAAAATGTATAGATTTTTCTATATAAAAAATTTCTTGCATAATTAATAAATAAATTAATAAATCAATACATATATAAAAATATGCATATTGTTTTATGTTACGTAGTTTAACATATTTCAATTTTAAATTAAGTTTTAAAGTTGTTTTATATACTATCAATAAATTAATATTTTTAGTTGTAAGATTTCTAAACTCATTATAATTAAGAAATTCATACATAATTAGTATTTGATTTACATGTGTGTATTCCATGAAGAACTGAAAGAAATGGTCTGCTTACATCTGGATTTTTCTAACAGTAATGTTCTGTTATTTATTATAAAGTACATCTGGCTCCCAATTGTTTGTATTCAAAGATGTGTCTGAAAATTGCGAAAAAAGAAAATAGATTTATTTTTTCTGAATAAATAAAAAAAATAATATAAATATATATAAATTTTTTCCCCAAGAATTAAAATATAAACTATCCAATTTTATATAAAATTTAATGCTCTATTTGAGCATAATTTACATCCAGTTTTTAAATAAATATTGTTCGAAATTGAGAGAACCCTACCCAAGTCGTTAAACATCTGCAAAACATGTCGTCTGGACATCTGGAAAACCGAGCTCATTAGACATCTGGAAATAGTCGTTAAACCCAAAATTAAAAATCTAACTGTAGACAATAGCAGCCACTGTTTGTCATGTCTAGCAACACTGTCGCTTAGATAAGCCAAGCAGGCGCTTCAGTCAAGGGTTCCACTTGGCACGACGGTCAAAAGAAGACTACCCTCCCTGATTGAAGGCTTAGCCGCTAGGGGCGCTCCATAGGAAAAGAGCCGCCTCCAGAAAACTCTGATTGGAAAAACCAAAAAATCCGTGGTCAACGTAATAAATTTAAGGAAGATGACAATAAGACAAACTCACTCACTAACTCACAAGACTCAAACTCTCACTAGTGAGTCCTTGTTCTAACGAGGGAAGCCGCAAAGGACGAATTCTCGCTCTCAAGCTGAAGTTCTCAAGGAAGATAGTCAAGTCTTTGTGCAATCGCATTGCAACTTAAGGCGCCATAGTCTCTCAAGGATCCAGTATCAACGAGCATACCTCAAAGATCAAGGCCGCTATGAAAGCGCACACACTCTGCAGGTCCACTATTGCAGACTGAGCCAAGTGACGCTCGTTCCCCAAGCGCACGAAGCATATACAGACAAGCTCACACTACGTGCCATCAAGCAAACACGCTCTGCACGTCCACTACTGCAGAGCCAATATTGAGACGCTCGAGCCCCCAAGAACACGAAGAAGTTCCAGATTCACCACCACGTGGCACTACTCTCAGAAGTAGTAAGAGCTTTACACCTCTCACTTCTCAGGGTAAAATCTACGACCAAGCGCACTACGTCAAGAGGATCCGGAAATTTACAACCTCCTACCTCCGCAAGTAGTGCATGTTAACGCCACGTGGTAACCGCTACGGAATTACAAAAGCTCACTATTGTCATCATCAACAAAGAATCATTTCTATAGTTAAAGGAAATTAAACCGAATAAGCAACACAAAAACAGATGCGTTATCCCTTTTACTTGCCCGCGCGTTTTTCCCACTTAACGCCTAGTACTCTTTAGTCTTGAAATAATGTTCTTCTACAAATACTGTAATAATCAAATATGATAAAGTATTTGATAGACTATTATTCCGTAAAAGAATAATTTCATTATTTTATTTCTTTTATCGTGTTGTTATCTTATAAGTCATTGGATTAACTTATTTATCTTATGGAATAATAAACTGATCGTTAGGACGGTATATCTGATTATATTAGTGCTTAATTTAAGAAAACAATTATGCGCTAATAATTCCTCTTCTTAATGAAGTGACCCCTTATATCTTTGATATGAGCTATATAAATATAAATCAGAAGTAATTTACTATGTAAATGTTTAAGATCATTAAAGTTTTATTTTTTGATAAAGATATTCATTATAATAATTGAATGGTATTTTATTTTCAGTAAAATTAGTTAAAAACAACAAGTAATTAATTAAATTTTATAGCTTAGTTTCAATTTTATTTTTTAACACAATATAAATTGAGATCAAACTTTCATCATAAATTTTATTTGTTTCTCTATAAATATTTCACAATGTTAAGAAGCACATACTGCAGCACTTTGTCGTATATATGACTAATGAAGTAAACAACTTATACTATTTGATATAAGAAAAATCCCTCGTTATTATTATTACATAACGTTAATTAACTTATTAAGACAATCATTTCAGAAATTGTGCTAAATAATAGATATTGTGTTATTTATTTTATAAATAGATATTGTATTATTAGATCTATTTGAAAAATAACATTTTTATTTTCCTAAATTAAATTTAAGAATAATTTGTATAAAATAAAAAAGTTGAAAAAAAAATACGTTAGAAAATACAAATCTTATACAATATAAATGCAACATCAACCATAACAACATTTTTCAAGTAATAAGTACTGCGTAAATACTGCTATACTATTAAATAAAAAAATAAAACAAAAAAAATTAACAATATAATAAATATAATACAATATAATAAAAAATTACATAATCCATTATTTTGTTTGTATATAATTATAGAAATTCCAATTTATTTATTTTTTTTTGTAACAGAAAATAGAGAACAATTTTCTTTTTCCTTGAATATCTGTACAAGAGGAAGGTATGCAGGAATAATATATAACTTCGTTTTATAAATGAATAAAATAACAATATTAAAGAGTTGCTTTAAAAGCAGTCTAAGGAATATTTTATCTATCTTATTAATATTATTATACACACATAAGTCAATCATAACGAAAAAGTTATGTTAGTTTAATTGAGAATATGACAAAAGTTTGACCAAAATTGTAATATAAAAATTTATCAAGAAATAATTACAGTAAGAATGTTTATCAAAAAAGACAGACTACCAAAATCGCATTATATATGATATTTCTAATCCTTTCTTTCTTATAATCATTTTTCGGTGTAGTTCTTCAAGCAAGTAAGCTAATTTATAATTTAATATTTACCAATTTTTTTAGTAATCAAAAGTGATGTAGAATATAACTGACAATAAACAGCAATGGCTGATCATTACATATTTAAATCAAATAAATTCGTATGTACATATGCAAAGATAAGAAAATTGTAAAGATATAAAATAAAAGAATATAATTAATAATGAGATATAGAAAACGTACTTGATTATATTTCATATAGTATCAGAAAGTAAATTTATTTTCTGAAAAATTGAATAAATTAATAACATCATGTTAAAAAAACTTTTAATTTCAAATGATAATATCAATATTTAATTACTTTCATTTGTTTAGGAACTAAATAGAATCCCTTCCTAAGATTATTATAAATATAATTTCATTACTTAATACTTGAATATTATTTATAAAAAAATATAGAGAAATAATTTATTACATTAAAATTAGTACGTATTGGAAAATATTTAAATCTAAATAAATGAATTATTAAAAATTGATTTATTTCATATTTACTTATTTACTCATTATCTTTTATATTTTTTCTCTATATTAATTAAAGAGTTTGTTACATTATGATATAATTTATTACACTCATGAACTCAAAATAAATGAAATCAATATTTTTTGTGTGGTGGTTATATTAAAAAAGTTATTAACTGGTATTCATATTAAACAGTTTTCTTTACTTTTAAAAACTTTAAAATTTCCATGCTCTTTTTTCAAAGTATGTACATAATAATCAATATAAAATATATTTTTAATTCTTATTAAAAATAACTTTCTCAATTTGAAGATATGCAACAATTAATAATATGAAATAAATTTTAAAAAATTTCTTGTTTTATATAAAATTTATTATCCTTCTACTCAATCCTAAAAAAAAGACGTGTAATGTCCAATATAGCTATTAATTTTGTTTGATATAAAAAATGATTCAACTTATAAAATATTTTAATTATATTTATTCGTTAGATTTTCGATAAGGTTTAATTGTAGATAATAATCAAAAAAATTTTACTCAATAAAAAAATTATTATATAAGTTTCGAATGATATTACTAAATTAAAAAGGGTAAAATTACAACCTTTAAAAGTTTAAAGATACTCCAATTTAACTGTTTCAGAGCTCATTTTCTTTATCGATCTTTTGTCTCCAAGATGCCTGAAAAAAATTTAATATATCTGTAATTCAAAATAAAACAGAATTTAGTTTACCCAAATAAAATAAAATTACAATATTCATAAGTTAAACTTAAGTAGTTGCTTATTTAAAATCAATATTAACTTTTACAACAATAATGAATTATATAAATTAATTTAAATCCAATCATTTTCTGAAATGTCGATTTTATTTGTCTGAAATCTTTATTTATTTTCTATAAACTTTTATAATGCAATTATAAATTAACTTCATTTATTTTAATAAAATTTAAATAACATTAAAAAATCATATAACATTCATTAAACAAAAAAAAAAGTTTTATGTTTTTTAATGCAACATGTGTGATATTATGTTCATTCTATATAAATTTGAAATTTGAAACGTGCTATTTTACGATTCGTTGGAATTATTTAATAAATAATATAAACTTTTAGAATATTATTAGTTTCTATTATCATAGTTATAGGTATCTCCATCCTTAAAAGTTACTATATATATATATATAATTTGATTTAAAATATATATGTTTAAATTATAAAAATTTCATAAGCTTTGAATTAGAAATTACTCTAACATCTATAATTACTCACGAAAGCACTAAATTAACTGAAATACAAAAGTACTGTATTTACAAAACAACCTAAGATAATAAATCAAATATTTTGACAAGAAATATAACATATTTTCATGTTTTCTTTAATACAGTTTGCACGATCTATTTCTTTAACATTCAAATGTCAAAGAAATACAGATCAACTAAAACGTTCAACCGAATACGTATAGTATTGAAATCAATTTTACATTCATTATTTACATTTCTATAATATATCTAGATCTAATAATCATTACTGCCTTACATAAAATTAAATTTATATATCTACTTATTAGCATAATGAATTTTTAATGAATTAAAACAATTTAATTGTTTTAATTTTATTTTGAATTTTTTAAAAATATTTAATATAATTTAGTATTTTTTAATATTCACAAATAAATTATATGTATATTACTATATAATTTAATATAGCTAAATTGCTGTGAAAATTATATATAAATTTTATTTTAACGTTTACAAAATGATACACATGTATTTATAGACACCAAAAAAAACAGGAAAATACTTTAATAAAGATATACAATTATATTCAATTTAGGTTCACAATTTATTTTTGAATTTAAACATCCTACGAAATATTGATTTATATTGGCATTGGAAATAATGTAACAATTATGACAATAAAATAATACATTCGTCCGATTTTGAAACAAAGAATAAGATTCAAAAATAATTTTTTAAAAATATTTTTTAAAAATTCTCAATTGTCCATCCTTTAAAATCGACGCCGTTATATATGCTTTTTTGGACACTATAGCATAGTGTATGCATATAATTACATAATTTCAATCATTAAAAGTAATTTAACAATACGTGTAGCTTAATATTTATATATATTATTTAATAAACATAAATCTGTAATTATATAATATATAATTCCGTGATCAATGTTAGATGTTTTTTCTTTACTTTAGTTAAGTACGTATACGATTTGATATGTGGACTTTAAAGTTTGTTTCAGTATATAATTTTATCTTATTAAAGTTATTCAAGTTTCAATTATATAAGAAATTCTAAAAACAATTCTAAACTCCTATAAGAATACTAATGAATGTAAATAAAATTCTTTGTTAATATAAAATATTTTAAAATATTTGTCGAACAAATGAAATACTGCCACGAATTTAAAAAATTTTTCATGCATAAGAAGTGATAAGTGATACTTTAACCACATTATTTAATAAATTTAAAATAATCTTTTTAATACAAGTTAAAAAATGATATAAAAACAGCATTGAAGCTTTGTTATTAATCAAATTTATTTTATGTCACTATATTATTAACTCTATTTTTTATTAAAAAAATTAATTTTTTGAATTTTTGAAAATATTCATAAAATTTTCAAGATTACAATTTAATTTTTATTCTAAATAAATTTTGTATATCTATTGAAGTTAACATGATTATCTACAAAAAATATTGTTTTAATTAAAAAAATTTACAAGACTTATTTGAAAAATTCATTATATTAATAATTAAACACAACTAATAAAATTAGCTTCTATACAAACATATTTGCAATATAAACAAAAATTAATTTGATAGAGTATTTTCAAAATAATAAAAGGTTATCGTTATATTTATTCTTAATTGCCTAAAATTAAAAAAAATTTAAATTTCCAAAGCATTTTTGTATTATGTAGTGATATGGTATAGTATTTTAGTTTATACTCGAGTTATTTTATACTTTATATATAGTATATAGTTTATACTTTATACATATATTTTAGTATTTTATACTCAAGTTGAAAAAAAGAAAACAAATGACAACTTTCGGAAAGATGTAATTTTTTAAAAAATTGTATATCCAACAATTAATATATAAGTTTTTAATTTATGTGACATATTTTTACACTGCTTAAAATACTTTTAAATGAATCATTTATGAATGACAGAATGAAGATAGAAATAGATTATCGTTATTTATTTTCATGCTATTGTTATATAATTCAGTTAAAGAAAAACAAATTAAGTAATAAAAATATTTATAAATATAATAAGCTAATTATTTTTATTTAATAGAACTTAAAAAAAAATATCTGTAATGCAATATTAATCATAAAAACTTATTATCTCCTATTTATAACTTCAATGAAATAGTCCTTGATACCACTATTATTCAATAACAAATTAATTACAAATACTGTTTTTTAGTCATTATTTTCCAAAATAAAAACTTTTCAGAGTTCAAAATAGAAATGTAATCTTTATGAATGTAGTGCCTAAACTATTAATAGAAAATACAATATATTTATCGCAATTAAAATGTATATATATTACGTATTTTAGAGTATAGTCAAAAATAAAATAAATAATAGTTTACCAATTTACAAATTTGCAATATTTAAATTATAACAACAATTGAATAAAAATAACTATAACATTCATATAGTTATAGCCAATATAGAGTATAAGTATTCTCTTATAACTGTATTTATTACAAAAATATTTATTTGATTGAATCAGAATTATGAAAAAATGAAATATTTTTAGATATAAATTAGCAATGAAAATATTGAGATTATATTTACATGAATATGAACAACTGAGTAAAAGACAAATGTGTACAAATGTAAACGATGAATTAAAATTTGTGATTAAATAAAAAAGTCAAAATCAATATTTTTCTGATATTTCAAATTTCATTACTAAAACTTACCATTTCTGTGGTAAGACTTGCTAAAGCCTCTTCTACAGAAGAAATTCGACTTTCGTTTTTTACTGTTTGACTTGCATGAATTGGGGTTGTTGGGCAACCTATAAAGTTATATCTTATTATAAAATTATTATTATATATTTTAAAGTAAAAATATGATATATAAAATTCTAAATATTACACCGAATTTAAATACGTAAATATCTGCTCATAAAAAATTCTAATAAATTCTAATAAATACTAATTTATAAAAAAATAACTAAATATATAACGTATTTTATTCTATTTTAAAAATACTTCGATGTTTATACAAATTGATTTAGATAATACATTTGTTGATTTTAAAATTTATTTTATAAATAGATTTGTTAGTTAAATCCTTTTGAGAATACAAAAAATTTGTCAAATATAAAAAAAATATTCTAATGGAATGTCACGAAATGAGCATAATATTTTTTCATAATAACAATAATATACAATCAAATTTTCAATTTTGAAATTAGTAAATATTGTTTTATAATGCAAATTTAAATATTTTCATAATATTCAAGACACTGTACATATTCTGTACATTCTGAACTACATAAGTAAATATAATTATTATAAGTAATTTCCATGTACGAAATTTCAATCGAAAAATTAAACATCGTTTATTTCAACATTAAAGTGCACTTGCTTTCATGAATATATTATTATAAGATGCTATAATAAGACAATATTTTTATGCGTAATTAAAGTAAAATTGATAATTAATAAGTAATTACAAATCATAATTTTTTAAAAATCAAATTAGAAATATTTAAACAATTCTTTGTGAAACTAAATATTTTATAAAAAAGCAATTTTATAAAATTTTAATAAATTATTTTGCTAAAGTAATTTATATGAATATTTTCCTATTTTGCTCTAAATTGTAAATGTAGAAAATATTTTTTAATATTTACTAGGGTTCAAACTAAATTATGGACTGAATGAATACTTACCTATATCACCGCTACTGGAACTCTCAGTGAAAGATGGTGTACCTTCTGTCCAAGTAGGCGTTGAACCTTCTGCACTGCCAACAGGTATTGTCCAAGTGTTGGTAGCGCCTCGGCTACTACTGCCTCCACTCTCTACACTTAACGAAGATTTGGTTTGACGACCGTCTCCACTACCGCTTCCACTACCACAACTATAAATGCTTTCCAAGTGTACATCGGAAATACTATAAAATATACATAGATTTATTTAATAATGAAATACAAATTTCAGAATAGATTGAGTGTTTATATTGGTTGAGACAGCATTATTTTAAGATTAAACACGGTTCAATTTTAAATGAAATATGAGGAATACTTTTTTTAAATTTTAAATTTTTTTAAATGATATAGTTATTATTACAATATATATTTTTAATGATACAAGTAATAAATACTCCATATGCTAAATTCTAAGTCATATTATGCAAGTGATATGTTATGCAAATAATGTAAAACAGTTTCGTAAATTTATTATCTATAAAAATATTTTGTATTATTTTTTATATATGTCGGAATACTAAATATCAAAGCAGAGTAGATTTTCTATGACACTGAACGTTACTATCTCGTGTAGACTTACAACTTTGAAAATTTAGAAAAAGAGCCACGAATTAAAATCATCAGTTAAATGCAACAAAAGTTGTTCTAAGGTCATAATTATACTTTTAATCAATCAATCATCAATAATCAATGTTAAATACTAAATTATTAATAGCATTTACTACCTCAAATAAAAATCAATTAAAAATACTAAAGATGAATCATTGCTTAACAATACTATAATTTAACTTGAAGAAATCCTTGTCCTAGCTAATATAACAAAATTTCATCCATATTTCTTACACCGAAAAGTAATTTTTAGATTTCCAAAATTACTTTTAAGTTTGTCAGATCTAAAACCTTGATATGTAAACACGCTTGATTGTCGATATTCTCTCAAACATGGCAATTCATTAATATATAATTATTTTAATAATATATATTAATATTAAGAATGTTTACTCATAGCTAATCAATTTGTTATTTTGGTACAAAAAGATAATTAAAATGACTTATAATGTCAAAAATCATTGATCTCACTAGTACATCTTTGTATAACAACTATAGATACTCAAAAATATTTAATTTATTAGTCGACCAAAACAGATCATAAAATAATAGTGAGCTATTAGATCCAAATCGTATAAGTACAATTTAGATTTGAATCACGTGCATAAAAAAATATTTTTAATGTAGATGAAGATCATCTATGTTACTATAAATAAATGTTACATAAACAATATGACACACGTGAAATAATTTGAACATAATACAAAAAAACCAAAGAAAGATATGTAAGTATATGATACTTATAAGAAATTTTTAATATCTCAGAACAACTCCGTGCTTATATACATAATTATATACATATTAGTTTATTAACATACTTCATACAAATTGATATCTCATATATATCTCTTATATATGTGTAATTCGATTAATGAAGTAAAATTATGTCCAATACAAAAACATTGATGATAGAGGAGGAAATGTAGTGTCTTATTCATTATAGGCTTCATAAATTTCCATGTCCACGCCACATATTTTACTCAATCATTAAACATATCTATATTGAAAGATGAGAAAAGAAAAATATACGATAGATAAATACTGCAGAAGTATATTAATTTAAAAAATTTAAACCTAACAGATAGTTTTTTCCAAATAAATTGTGCAATTTTGATGCTTAAGAAAAATATTAACATTTTCTTCTTTACTATCTCGCGGATATTTTTTTACTATCCATTTTATTCGGAATAAATTCAATCATGAACAATAATTTCACTAGCTCCCACAATAAAAATTAATTAAATCACCATTTTTGTGCCAGTCGGCTAAATTTGAAAGTTTTAATTTTTATATGAGATGAATATTTATTCTATCTAATTCGTAGAAAAAATTTGTCGAATTTTTTTTCTTTAAAAACTTTACACAATTTTTTGTATAATTTATTATTAATAACTTTTATAAATGTATGAAGAATAGAAAAGATAACAAATTTAGCAAATGCAAAACAAAAAATTTGTTAATTTTAAATTATAAGTTACAATTAATTCATAGAGATTTTTTACTTAAAATAATTAGAATATTTTAATAAATTAACAACATTAGTATAATTCTAATTTATATAAGTTTTATTTTACTTTGAAGTTTATTATATCGTTATTACAAATACTATACTAAATAACATTAAGGGGTATTGTTATCATTAAGATACATATAGATGACAGTATACGTAGTGCCACTAGTGACAAAAAGGGTAATTTACATTTTTTTAAATATATCTAGAAATATCATAACATAATTGTTATATAAATAGGTTTAAAACTCGTATTCAATTTTTGATAAAATAGAAAACTATATTTTATTGATTTTGCATCGATAATTATTAAACTATATATAAAAATTAAAACAATATCATAAAAATTAATTTTAATTAAATGATTTTCATACGCAATTAAAACTTCGATCAAATTAATCGATATCCCTTTGAATATATTATCTAATCATGTTTATAAACGGTTTTTATTTGTATGTTTTATGCTTTAAATTGATGCTTTTATTTTTAGATAGATTTTTTTTTAAATAATTTGACTATGTCGATGTACAATTGGAAAACCTGCATAAGCAATTTAAATTAGTATAATAGTAATAATTATATTAATTATGTGACGACTCTCTTATGAAAGAAAAATTTGAAATAAATGGTAGAATCTATTATGATTAAACCAGCTTTTATTATTATTTTTTATATAAAAATTATCACTATTATATTTCTTGTACTAAGATTTTTTATCTGTTAATAAAGTATACAATAATATAGCTCAGAATTCATAACTCATTTTAATTAAACTTTCACTCTGCTATTCAAATGTATTTATGCTTATTATAATTATGTTTCCAAATATTTGATTTATATTTCAAAATGAATTTTTAAACGTGCTCAATATATTTTTTATAAATCATTTTTGTAAGTAATTGGACAAGTCTATATAATTAAAAAGGACAAAACAATTTCTATAAAAACTAACGATGCAACACTTATCTTGCATTAAAAAGAAAACAAAAAAAGCAAATGTAGAGTAAATGACAATTTAAGTCTAAAGGCATTTATAATTATATCTAATATTATATATTTTTTATTAAACACTATGCAGCATTTACATTAAATTAAAATACCATATTGAATTGAAAAGAATTGGTTTGTGAAAAAATTTTATAGAAAAAAAATAAAAACACATACCTGACAGTATCGTGAGACGTTTTAGTAAGTGTGACATAATGCACAACTTTATTTTGACTGGTACGTGAACTAGAAAGATTACTAATTAACATGGATGGGCTCATGGATCTCTTTTGTGGATGATGGTAATGATCATGATCCTGTGGATGATAATCTCCAGTAGCCAAAGTTTGATCATTCGAACGTACTGCATCATCAAATGGTGGAGGAGGAGTTGAACAAGTAGAAGGCAAGGTACCGCCTATAAAGAAAATAATCTTCTATTAGCTTATATTATAATTTGTTAGACTTTATATTAACAATATAATTATTACAATCTTCATTTTTTTTACACGTACGTATAATGGATAAACTTTATCTAGAATAGGTTTATCTTATTAATAGCTAAGTATATTTTTCATGAAGCAAAACATAAACGACATTTAAAAGTAGATAAGTATGAAGAATGGAAGAAAGAGCCATTGATAAATTACATTTTAATAAAAATAAATTGATTGGGATTTCACCCTTTTTCAATAAGACATAAAGCTTATAAAAAATTTTATTTGGGATATACGCAGAATAGAGCTACTGAAAAATTATTAAAATGAATAATTAATTATCATACATAAATAGAGTATTTCCATACATATGATAAATTAACGTAACACACGCATCCGCGAATGCAAGTAATCAATAATATAATAGTAATGAAAACTAAGTAATATTTTATGAAAATGAATAATTGATCAATATTTCATTAATAATATTTATTATCTATTACAATATTTTATCGTATGTTCAAAAATTTTCATGAGGAAGGTTATCTGAAAAAATGAAGTTTGATTACATTATTAACAAACATCATTGCGAAATAAGCTTTTCTGTAATATTCATCACATACATTATTGCATAATAATCATTAGTATAAATAAAATTAGTAAGTTATATTTTTATTTTATATAAAAAATTTGCTACTAGTGACAATGTATTAACCTATTAACGAACATACATTTTATATAACCGAATTTTAATCGGAATTTAATTTTATTTAAAAATTTAAAAATTATCATATTACAATTTCAAGAAACAATTTAAATAATTACATAACTACATAGAAGTATACTTTATATTCTTATAGTTTGTTTAATTATTTAATGTCAAAAATTATATACAATTAGGTGTAAATTACTTTATTAAATAAAAAACAAAATATATAAAATCAAATTTTCAGATGATCAACTATACTTTTATTATGAAAGATATACTGTACATAAGTGTACTATAAAAAATTATGTAAAATTTATTGCTTGCATAGTCATGCAAAGGATATTTGTTATATCATGCAATCTTTTCAACCGTCATATCATTTTACTAAAACATTCATTGAAATTTCTATATATGATACACAACTATTTGTTGAATTTACGACATTCGAAAATATAATTTACTTTTCAAACATTGGTAGAACAGAATAGCCTACCTCCATTCATTTATACATTTATTTTTAAAAGTAGTTAAAAACTTTTTTTATTTTATGCAAATAATCATTTTGTTTTACAAATACTTCCTTTTCACCTTTTTAAATTTAATACCTTTTTGTTATTTTACGTTAATTTAAATATACTTATGTTATATATCCTAAAGTTCACTGTTATATAAAGAACAAATATTCTATCAAACTAAATTTTTTTCTTTTTTTGAATCCTGCATATTCTTTCATAGTGATTTTTGTCTATATCAATTTTCAAGTTCTAAATAATTAATTAATTTTTATAAGATGCCTGAATTTGAACATGCTAAAAGATATTTATTGTTTATTTATGTAGAAAGATCTTGAATGAAATATTAAAAGTGCAAACAATTTAGATAAGTTAGAAATATTTTTCGTTGTATTATTTTTGTTTTTACATCTTGGATTTCTAACTAGTTTTTAAAATAATGAACTAGACTTTAGGACATAAGGATTAATCAATTCAACATTGAAATTGATTTCGGTATAAATTAAAATACTGGGTTACAAAAAATATATTTCTTTGATGACTTATGTTTCTAAAAATAATCAAATAAAATAAAAAATATATGCTTTTAAATTCGATATTAATATTCATCAAATAAGTTGGACCACGAGGTTCATGGTGCTAAATATTTTACAATAGATGTGGAAGAACATGGTTGAGCACAATACTCATGCATTATTGAAGATAGTAAACTTAACCATGCAAGTTCGAAACGTTCATTTGACGAAAAGAATGTTTTTTCATCATTATCACCTCGGCAAGATGAGAGTTCAGGTTTACCCTTGCAAGAAATACTGCCGCGTGGTGGAACTGGCGGTGGCACCTTGATAGACGATATACGATTCTGATGTGGTGGAGAAATAGACGTTGCTCTTAAATTACTGCCTTTAAGAACAACTGGATATTGATTAATAGCTTTAGAAGTGATAGATATAGGTTCACATTTGCTTTGAAGAGGCGATGGAATTATTAGTCCAGTTGATATGATAACAGGTGTTGATGTGGCGATGGGAATCGATGATGTAGAAACTATATCACCGATACTTATTATTGCACCCTCTTTTCGTTCTTGATTGACTGTTCGTATATATTGTATAAGAAATTTATAACAAGATAAAATTAGATATAATAAATTAAGATTTTTAAATATTTAAATGAAGGGTATTTTTTTTTAATATTAACGGTTAAAACACATAACAATATACATTAATAAATTTTGTATGCATAACTTTGAAAGACCTTGAAATAAACTTTCATATAAATATATTTCATATTCTACCAAATTACACTAGATATCAAAATTATTTTTTTAATTTTTCAATTTCAGTTTCGAAACAATTAGATATTTAAAAATAATTATTTTAAATCAACAATTTCAACAAATGTATCAGAAGTAATAAACTTAGAAATAGATACAATCTGAAAATTTTCATATATTTATATTTATTCATAATAACTTAATTAATTTGTAATTCAAAACCAAATAAATACAATATTGTGGTATGACGATGAAATTATAATTTAAATCTTGCATAATTTATTATACATTGTAAAAGTAATATAGAATACTAATACTTTTTAAAAAATACAAATTATGTATAATTATAGAAGATTTTGATAATACGTAATTCAATTTTTAACTAGTTCTGTGTTCTAAAGCATTTTTACTTTTAATTCTTTAATTTTTATTTCTCTCAATTACAATCTAACAGTAATTTATTGAAAATACAAAGAATATCCTTTTTTAATTACTTCTAATTTCTAATCTTTAATTTAAATTTTTAATTTCTAATCTAATAAAATAAAGACAAACAAATAACATTAAATTTTAATTAAAAAATATATTCTTTGTAACTCAAAATTAATATTTTTAAGCAATCAAAACAATTTATAAATAATATGCTACTGATATAAGATATTTTTAAGCTATCTTTATTTTTAGATTACCATACGAATTAACAATAAAATTTATTTAATGTACATTAAATGTTTCTAATTACTATTAATAGATTAATTAATCATATCCGTTTAAATATATATATATTTATATATAACTAAAAACAATTATTTAAATATTTACATACATATATTATTAAAAATACCATAAACTTTAAAATTATATTTAAAAAATATTTGCATTTTATTTAGCTTCTACTAATTTTTTGTACGTTAATACTCATTAATAAAGTTCTCAAATCATATATATAATCATATTTATTTAAGTAATTTTGCGACTGAATTAAATACAAAATGCAAACTAATAAAATTTTTATATTCCAATTTTTTTAAATTTTACGTATTTAAAATTATGTATAATTTTTTAAAGAATATAAGTAATCTTATATTCTAATAATACTTTATATTATTATTTATAATAGAATATAATTTTATTTTAATAAAAGACGACAAATTGTGAAATATGTGTTGTATCAATAATTGAAATAGATTTAAAGCTTAATTTTCATTAATTGCAAATAGATTATAATTTTGAATCTAAATTTGTTAACAGGATTTTATATATTTTTTATATGTACAATGGCTTATTCAAATATTTAATAATTTTGTTTAAATATAAGCAAGATAAGAACAATATTGAAACAAAAATCGACTTCTACATATTTATAATCGTTTTTTATAAAAAAATATTATATACTATAAAAATATTTAATGAAAAACTTTTTAATGTATAAAGCACCATAAGCTTGTATTATAAAACAGGTAATAGTGTATAATTGGTTTTAAAATCTACATTTCGAACAAAGTTGTTATACACTTAAAAATAAATAGTATAAAAATCGTATGCATGCACGTAAACAATTAAGTTTTATCGAATCTTAATCGTACTATCAACTTATTTAAATATGCTTTTATTAAGTTAAAATTTAAAAAATTGATACCATCTGCAACAAATATACCAAAAATGTAGTAAAACACAAGTGTAAACTATTTTACATTTACAACATTTCAAAATATTAAAAACAATAGATACTTAATATCAGTAAATTAATTTTGATAAAAAAGATAAATATCTCCATGCAACATACAAGAAATATTTATTTAATTAATACGTAATTATGTATTAATAAAAGTTTATAAAAAATTATATGATTAATTTTATTCTGGATTTTAGCAATTGAATTAAAAATTAACTTAAATCGTTAAAATTTTTTTATTAGATTTAATTAAAACCTTAGATTACATATAAATATTAAATACCATAATTTGAATTTTAATATATTTTAAAATAAAATAACTTCTTATTAATCATATTGTAAAAAAAAATAAAAAATTGTATTATATATTAAATTAAATTATAATATATTAAAATTGATTAAAATTCGTAAAATGATTAAAAGCATGTCTTTAATTAATAAAAATTTTTTTAATTTTACCCAAATTGCTTATTAATGTATAACGCTGGAAACAAAATAATTATTTTATGTTATTTAAATGTTTTAAATAACGTATTAAGAATAAATTTTTACAAAATAAATATCTGTGAACACAAAAATATAACTATTATTGATAAAATAAATCATTAAAAAATTTAATACTTTCTTGAACCTAAATACATAATATATACGATGCTGACAATTTTTATTAAAATACAAATTTGAAACCTAATATATCGAATCATAACTGATTTAGAAATACATGTATAGAAAATATTAATTTCATAATATGGATACTTACTACTATTATCAATATTTGTCAAGACTATAATACTATGTGGAATTTAAACTAACAGTTTTTTTTAAATATATTATATTATTTGGAAACGAGATCAAAACTGAATGTAATTTTTAAAACCGATAGTAAATGTACCTTTAAATAAATATTTTCTTCATATGTTTATTTCGATTGAAAAATAATTTACTACATAGAGTATAATAAAATAATTATAAACTTTTAAAGGATTTTAAATTGTTTAATAATAATTAGTTTGAATAAATGAAAAATATTAAAATAAAATAAAACAAGTAAATTTATTATAGGCAATGTTTCAAAATTTCATATTTTTAAAAATAAGACTAAAACATTGTATGAATTTTTTTATAAACTCATAATAATCGTAAAGCAAATGCAGATGCATCTTTTGATCTAATGTTAACTGCTATCATTCATTTTTTTGTAAAAATTAAAAAAATTTCTTACAATATATTCATTATATATGTGAATTTTTACAGAAGTATTTTCATTTTAAATTTACAATATATTTTTTGGGATTAAAGTTTTTTATGAATTAAAATTTGTGATTTAAATTTCATTCTCTTGTAAAATTCTCTTGCATATCTACTTAGGCAATTAATTAAAAGAAAAGTTTAAAATTGTAAAAAACTTTTGTGCAAAAGATCAATTTCTAATGTTTCTTAACAATTATATAATTTACGGTATTATATAATAATAACGTTATTATCAATATTCAAGTTGAAATAATAAATACATATAATTTAAATAAAACGCATAAAATGCTTTCAGAATTCACATACATATCATGCTTAATAGATTTCAAGTTAGATTTGTTATTCGTTTTTATTTTTAATTTTATTAATTTTCATAATTAATTTTATTCTTTTTAGATTTGTTACTTAATCAATAGAACTTGTAATTGCTCAACGATTTTTAGTAGTAAATGTTTTTTATATTTCTTTTTCATGGTTATTTTCACATTGAATATTGATATTACTACTATTATTATATATATCAATTTTCACTTAATTTACGAATTGATTTATTATAAAATCAAGGGTTTATATTTATCATATCATGAAAATTCTTTACTGTTTTACGCTTTTTATTTTAAATAAATTTTAACTTTTCCGAATTTCGTTTTGATATAATATTAATATTTTATATTATATAAATCATGAGATTAAAAAACATAATTATAGTATTACCTTTCACTTTATTTGTGGACCTTTCATGTTTCATTTGGTAATCATTTAAATGATTGGCATACATCGTATTCATTTGCATCGGAATAGTTTTCCCACGATTTATACGCAACTTAATAAGATAATTTATTAACAACTTCCAAAATTTTATCAATAGTATTCAGTCAGAATTCCAATTCAGTGCAAAGATTAGAAACTGTTTCCTTCAATTACCATTTCTTGAAATTATTAAACATTCCATATTGTTATAACATAGATTCTAAAGTTGCTGAACTCAATGATAATAACAGTTTTGCAGTTTTATATATTCTTTCTATAAACTAAGAACATAGGGAAATGCATAAATTTGCAAAATATTCTTATACCCGTTCATTATATATATCAAAATATTTTATTGCGATTATAATTTATTAATTAATTTCAAACATATTTTGCTTACTGATCGTCGTATTTCGAGTATTTTTTATTTTACACACAAAAGTTTATTAACTTTTTTGAAAATGAATATTTTCTCCATATCTTTGCATATGATTATTTAATTAATTATATAAAAATTATCGGAGAATTTCTAATTTTTACGTATATTTTAAAAATAAATATTAAAATTTCAAAGATTTTAAAGTAAAATAATATAATTAAATAATTCCTTTCAATATCATTATAATAATATTTACAACTTTCCTCACAATTAAAAATTGAAACTGGTAAATGTCTTAACAATAAATACATTTATGAGATAAATATAATATTTATATATATATTAATAACTTTTTATAAAATAAAAAATTCTTGTATGTTTGTAAACTATTGGAGAAATTCATTACTATATAAGATACGTTACGAATATTTATTAACTACAAATTTTCATAAATTTCATCAATTACACAAATTGAATTCTTATTTTATATTTATAACGGTAAATTTAACAATTTTACGAACTTCACTATAAACTCTATTACAAAAAAATAGAGAAAAACTTTTATTTAAAAAATAAAGCAGAAATAATTTAAACTTAATAATTTTAACTTAATCTTTATATTTTCCAATAATAATAAAAATAAATATCACTAAATATGTTTTAAATTTTTAAAAAAGCTCAAATTAATTAAAAAAACTTCTATTAGATGATCTATAAAAATTCACGTATTTTTATAAAATATTCGTAAGTAATAAATTATGAAATTAACATATTTTAGATTTTATTTTTAATTATAATTATAATAAAAATATTCATTTTTAAATTTTATAAATTTTCAATATTTATTCTTTTAATTATACTTCACAATGTAACTAAATATGTAAATTTTAAATAGAAAATGTTACCAAATTATTATTTAAATATTTTAATTCAAGAAAACTTCAAAGCTGCATGTATACTGGTTTGAAACAATAAATAAAATACTTACAGGTATTTTGTACAGATAAAAATGATACTTTTATTGGTGTCAATCATATGTATTATGCATTTTCAACGAGATTAAACGAAGAGTATGTGAAAAATTACGAAAAGATGAGAAATGAGATGATTTAACTTGCAATAACCAATCTTCAACTGAAAAAAGAAAAGAAGATTTGCGGGTACAATATAAACATATAATAAATACCAGTCTCGCTGATCCACAGTAAGTAAAAAAAATTGCATTTATTTTTATTTGATCTCGAATTTTTATTAATTAATACATGGCTGTTATTCTTGGTCAAGTTATGCACACACTAATCTGAATTAACTATATGAGCATGTGTATGCTTAAGTTTGTCAATAGTAAATTCAAAGATAATGCATAAATAAAAGTTTTTCATAATATGTGATAGCAATGAACATGAAAGAAAAAGATAACGATATTTATTTGCATTTTGTATAATAGAATAAAAAAAAATTTTTTTTGAGCGATATGATTGGCTTGTTCCAATAAATTAACGACAAATCTTAACTAATAGTTATTTTTTAAAAGTCAACATTACAATTTTAATTGTAATAGTTTTTATTAGGATATATCAATTGCGACTTATTTCATATTGGAAACTGTAATTAATAATATAATACAATATAATAATCTCTTATTATATAATATAATAATCTTAATAATGATATATAAGAATCTCCTTGAACAGTTGTAAATCCCTACATTTATAATTGATTAACAAAATGAATATCAACAGTTCCTTAAATTTTTTAAAATTAATTTAATTACAATATCTTCAAAAAATACTAATTAATTAGTAACGTAAATGAAACTCTTATTTTTACAAATTGATTATGGATACATGTTCAATGAAAAGTTTAAGATATAGCCTATACAATTTTGTATAAAATGATGTATTAATTATAAATATATACTCTTATTATTTATATTAATATTTATATTAAGCAAAATAACATTTGAAGGTATTATAGATAAAAATAAATTATTGATCAATATTTTAACAATATATATAAGTTAGAATTTAGAAAACATACATGATTAAAAAAAAATTATGGATAGTAAAATATTTTTATAATTTTTATATTATTAATTATTATTTGATCAGTTATTTAATCACAATTATTTACATAAGCATTATTTAACCAAATAATATGAATTATAATCGATACGATGGAAGTAACTCTACAATTTAGAGATTAATTATTTTATAAAATTAAATACTCATATATACTCAAAATAATTAAAAATGAATAAAGCACAAAACTTACCAAGCTTTGTAGGCGATGTAGCATGCATAGTCGAGCTGCTGGTTGCCGTAATCGCTGAAGCAAATTACACACGAGTCCATGCCATTATCATTATATCAATTTTGAAAAGCAAAAAAATGGTTACTTTTCTCAGGAATTAAATTTTTTTAAAGTTTGTTTTACAATTTATTGTAATTAAACATAAAGTTAATAAGAATATTTTATAACCAATTGCATTATTTGTATACAGAAACAACATCTTACCGAACACTTTTGTACTCATTTTAATTACGTTTCAATCATTTTATGCATTAATAATTATAATTTAAAAAATAATTAATATTAACATATATAAAATAATTATTAATAATAGGGCTGAAAAAATTAATTATTAAATTATTCAAATATGATTACTTAACTTTATCAATATAAAATTCAGAAATTTTATAATCAAATTGATACATCACTTCATTTTTAATATTTATTATAATATACAGTTTAATGATATATAATCAAAATCTACTTATATTATACGTATATATTTATTAAAAATTTATCAAAATTTAAACTGCTAACAAACTTTCATACTTTATTCATCAGATATATTGATTTCTTATTAGTATAACATATTTATTATATATTATATAATATATTTATTATATATTAACGATATCTATTAAAATGACAATTTTCTGCTATGCATCGTTAATATAAATATTCTCATCACCTTCATATAAATTGTATACTAATTCAAAATAAATAATAAATGGAAGAAAAGATTATTATTAATATATATTTTTTATATTTAGATATTTATATATAAGATTGAAAAACTGAATTTTACTTTTGCAATTCTATTTACATTGTTTATTTTAGCTTTTTTTTAGAACGAAAGTAATTTTTTATAATCAGTTAAAAAATATTATGTAATAATATATGAATATGCATGCATAATTAAATATTTAAAATAATATTCAAATAATAGATTCTTAATATTGAAATTTTATTTTTGTACCAATTGAAACTAGCGAGTGTGCTTATAAATATAATTTCATTTGATTATCTATAATCCATAATAAAAGGATAAAAAAATTGTAATTTTTAATGAAATGAAAATGATTATTATAGATGATATAACTTATTAAAAGTAACTTTTTTATTTTTATTATTTAAAAATAATTTTGATAAATCATTGGATTACTTACCTGTAGAATCGAAATCTCCTTCAAGTGGTCTCAGTGGTCTTGAAATACTTTTTCTCTTTGACGGAGAGTGCTTTAATGCTGTAACGAAAAATTAACGACATTATATTTTTATATTTATATTTTCTAATTTTATAATAACTTATTTAGTAAAATTCTTTAATTGTAAGGTACAGTAATAGTATTTACATTTAATTTATAACCAATTGCATTATTTTTATATAGAAAAAACATCTTACCGAACACTTGTGTACTCATTTTAATTACGTTTCAATCATTTTATCATTCTAAAAATATTTTAGAATAATTTTTCTTTTCCAGTAAAAGTAAAATAAAAGTAAATCTATTAATATCATTTATCAATTTCTTGATTATAATTCTATTTTAAAGTATATAACTACTATTATAATATTTATGACAGATTTTGTACAGAATATAATTAAATAAATTTTAATTAAGTTTTTCTTATTTTCTCTATAAAGATATTTTTGATATAATAACCAATATAAATAAGTAGAATTCGAAAATTATATTAAAAAATACTATCGTATATATATTACACACATATATTACATACAAACTTCATATATATATACTTTATATTTTAAATACCGTTAAAAATATATATTATTAAAGATTGTCAGAAATATATATTTTATTTTACAATATACAGTATCAATGAATAGAAAAAATTATTACATTAATAAGCTTTATTTCTATAGATTCAATAATTATTTTTCTTAAAAACTTAATACACTACAAAGACAAATTTATATTTGTAGATAACAAAATTAATATTTATTTAAGATGCATAGATGATAAAAATAACATACATTGAATAACTAGTTATTCATGAATGAATCACTAATTCAATTATCTTTTAGGATTAACAGAAGATTACAAGAATGGCGTATGTATTAACATTTATAAATTAATTTAATTATTAATGAAAATTTTGTTAATTAAATTATTAATGAAAACAATGAAAACATTTAATAATTAATTAAAATACTACAAAGTTGAATTTAGAGTATTTAAAGTAAATAATTAAAATTATAGAAACATAATTATAAATTATTTTCAATCGTTAAAACAATATGTGTTTTTTTACAATCGTGTTTTATTTGTATAAAAAATAGTAATATAAAAACTAATATAAAAAAAATCAAATTTTATGGTAATAAATAAATATGATAGTTTCTTACCTGCATAACTTTTTATATAACCAATATCATTTTCATACATTAATTTTTTAAACTTATTTATCATGTGTGTGGTACCATATACATTCATTACACAAATATATTTAATTTCTGAGTATGAATTTAATTGAATCTATAAATGAATAAAACGAATAATAAATAAATGTGTAAATCATTAGTTAATGTGTTAATATGCTCACGCTTACATCATAACAATTAAAGATAACATTTTAATGAATAATGAAATTCATTAATTATGAAATTGTGAACTTTATTTAACAATTCATATACCATTAGAATTTATAATTCACGTTTATTAAACTAATAACAAGAAAAATGTAAATTATTTTTTAAATAATATAACAAATGATTACACTTATATTAAAAATTTTTGTTAAAAATTCAAGGACTAACTGTTACATATATATAAAATATATGAACATATGGTTTTACATACATATAAACTAAATAAAAAATATTATCTTTGTTACATTTATTTCTAATATAAACAAATTATACATTATTTGTAAACAACTTGACGAAGTAGTAATATTGAATATATGTTTTATTTATAATTTTAATTATTTTCATTATTATTTTGTAATTCTATTTTATAATATTAATAAATTTTTGAATTTTATGAATAATTATTTTCATCATTTTTATGAAATAGCATAAGGTAGATAAGTTTTTGTTCTGACACTATATTATTAAATAACAAATTGGAATAAATAATTGTCGGTGATACTTGCATCTATTAGACGAGAAAAAAAATAGATACAAATTAAATAGATCACGTACTGTATATTAAACTTGATTATCAAAACAGAATCGTTTTGCTAATGAAGTACGTCGATGAATTAAATATATTACTTTAAATAACATTGTTTTCAAAAATTATTTGTCAAATTAATTATAATAATTATAATTAAATTATGTTAAAACAGAACATAATTTATATCTGAATGGTATACTTTCTATAGGCGTTTACTTTATATGCTACGAAATAAAAATGTGCTAAAAAATGCTATCTCCATAAGATATAATGATACATATATTGGGAAAAATATTTTAAAAAATAACCAAGATAGAAAATTTTTATATAAATATGAAAATCAATAAGCTAATTAGATAGACAGAGAAGTTACCTATATAGCTGGTGACGAGGTTACGAAATTTTCGATGATTCCCTTTAATCTCGGGCAGGTCCACTTTATATGCACCACCATAACAATACGTGAGAAGTAGTTTTATCGCAAATTTTGTGATCGGTGATTTTGGCACATCAGGTTCAAGAAGTCGAACACAAAAGAGAAGTGCACAGACACAAAAAAACATCACCTTTAGCTAACTTAACACTCAGCATTGATATAAATCAAAACACGATGAAATATATTTAATATATATTATATTATATATATAACTGTAACACATACAAAATATAACTAATAATATGATTAATGATGTAATGTTTTGTACTATATAATCAGACGTGTCTGTAGTTAAATTCTCAATAAATCATCTCTAGGTGCAGTATATATTTATAAATAAAATTAATAAATCGTTTTAATGATAATTTATATTACATCATTAACTATAGACAATTTTATTAATTACTTCAAAATTACTTCAAATACATTAGACATTAACAATCATATTCAATTAAAATACATCAGCATATATGTATTATAAAATATCAAAATTAATTTAAATTGTAAAAAATGTTATAATTTGATACTTAAAACATTATGAAAACTTAATTATAAATATATATATATATATATAATATTTCATTATACTCCATTTCAATTTAAGCATAATAAACATTTTCATAATGAAGATAGATTTAGTTGTAAAATGAATAGTAACTTTGTAACATAGCTTTATAAAACAACTATTTATTGAACAAATATGAATATATTAATTTATGTTCGTATTTGGTAATAGATGACAATAAATTTAATATCAGTAAAAAAAGAATCTTTTTTCAAGACATACAACTTTTTTTTTAATTGAATGATATTTATATAGTTTATCTTTACTCAAATTTGAGGAAAATAGATTGGAATAGAATCATAGAAAAATTTATTACTACTTTACATTTATGAATAATATAAACTTTTCAATAATTTAAATATGTATATTTCTATGTATATAAATAATAATAGACATTTGATATTATAGTTGATTATTTTTAAAAATATGCAAGATTTTATCTTTTATATATTTTTCCTTCATCAAGAAATAAAGTAGAAAACAGGAATTATGTCCATTGTTAACATTTTCAAATAATTTATTCTTCAGTTTCTATTTTTATTTCATTAAATTTTATTTCATTAAAACATATATTATCTTATAAATCGCTATAAAATATAAGAATCTTTGATTCAAAATTTCTGATTTGTCATTTAATTTATTTAATAAATTGAATATTATATATACAATATTTTTATTATTATTAACATTTTCCTATAAAATATTATCATGCATTTCTAATATTTTTTACTTTATATAATCAATATTGATTTTATAAATATTAATAACAACAATGAAATGATTAAAAGAATTTGATAGAATTTTCTAAATCCATTAGCTATTTTATTTTTAGACATAACTCATATTTCATTTATATAATTTTATATTTATTTATTTTATATAATTTAGTTATATTAAAAAAATTAATATAATATAAATGATATATATTATATTATATAAAATTATTAATAGATACATTAATTATATAAATATATTTGTTTGATTTGGAATTAAATTAGAAATTGAAATTAATAAAATATTTTTTTCTTTGTTAGAGTAAGAAAGATTTTTGAAAACATTTTAAGAATGATTTAAATAAAATTGTTTTTATTATAAAGATAATTCTAATACAATATTTTCGAGTTTTAACCATGACAAGTCATTCATTGTTCCAGAGAAAAAAACAGTTACAGCAGTTTATGCATAAATAAATTTATACAACTGACTAAATTCTTTCATATTTAATATGCTTTTTATTAATGTATAATAATAAATTACTTTAATAACAACTGAAAAGTTTTTCATTTATTTGAATTTATTATTTAATCACAAACTATAATACTTGTATGTATAGAATATTCTTATAAAATAATGTTAAAATTTAATTGACTTTCATATTAGAGAATCTATAATCTTCCTGTAAATATTTATTTAATCTTTATTATTCCAAATATTCATCTATTTCTATAAATATCCGTGTTTTTATTTTTATTAAAATCTTCGTAAATTTTTATTTTATAATTGTATATCATATACAAAAATTAATTAAAATAAAAATATTTTTTATATAAATTAATCAAATCAAATATTTTAATTGGAATTAAAAATAAGTGTTTAGAAAATAACTAATTACAAACAACTTCTCAAATTGAGAGATTGGTGTTTAATAATTTAAAAAAAATTCATCTATGCTAATAACGGAATGTTAGTAAAATCAATCATTAAACATTGTAAAATAAAAGAATTATATGGCTATATGCAAAGTATATTATGCAACTTTCCATATCATTATTTTTAATTAAACACATGCAAAGAAATATCAAAGCAATCACAATAACAAATATGCATATTAAGCAATGTTTATGAAATATTTGGTAACATTTTATTTAAACTATTTTATAGTTTATTCGATTATATTCTAAAAAAATTTTTATTTTAGAATATATTGTACATAAAATATAGAGTACAGAAAATTAAACATTTGACTGGAATAATCATTTTTAAGAAATAAGATATTAATGTCTATTTATTAAAAAAATACTTCTATTGTACATATTACTGTATGTAATAATTAATTTAATTGAAATTGTGTATTATCTAATATGCATGAAACACGAGAAAGTATCTTTTATACATTGTATTACATAACACGTTATTGAGATTTGATTATGATTTATCTGTACCTTATTAATAATCAATTAATTTGATCATGTTATAATGTACATTTTCTTCTGTTATTCTATTGCAAAAGTAACAATATTTACTTTAACTGATTGAAAATACTATAAGAAAGTATAGAACACTTGTTTTCTATTCAAAAGAATTTTTATGAATAGGTTTTGTTGGGTACTAGTATTGTAGTTAAATATGATATTAATGTCTGAATTGAATAATACTTACGCGAAGGTATTTTTTTGAAAACCGTTTTTGCCATAAAACTCTGAAATCGTTCAGCGTAGAAACCAGGTCGATGTACTGAGACTGTATCCTACAATAAATTCCAATTATTTCAATTTTTATATTGTTTTTTAATAAAATCAATCCATATTTTTTTTACTATTCATAATATTACTATAAGTCATAAATCAATAACGTATATACTTACTCCATCATGAATCATAGATTTCCATGTATGTTCTAATTTTTTTTTTAATCTATAACTCTGAAGAATGTCAATGATACCAATGAAAAGAAGAAGACGTTCACCTCGTGCGTTCCGTGCTGGAATGCCACCCGAACTAAGAATGAAAATTTAGGAAAATTCTTTTTATATAATTATTTGGTTATAAATTTAATACATTCACTAAGCGTGTTTTTAAGTAATTTATTTAACAATAGAGTAATTAGATAATACTTATATTTAAAAAAATAAAAATAAATACTTACGGTACATCGTCTTCCTCATCTATTGGTTCACTCTCAGCTTGAATACTCTCCATAGCTGTACTGTGAGCAACCAGCCTTTGTCGATTTATACTACGAGATCTGTTAAGAGCTGTAGCTCCTATTCTATCATCTCTTTCTCTATCTTTATCGGCTTGTATAAATCCACTACCATCAGTACCAGGTTCTCTGATTTCTTCTTCTTCATTTGTTGACAGTCTCTGTTCCTGTTAATGTACATAAAACCCATGTTATGTATTAACCTGACTATTATAAAAGATAAGAAATTATATATGCATACAGTTTTTTCTCTGGCAGCTTGATCAAGATTATGTATTCCAAGTAATAATGAATAATCCATAATTTTAAAACTCTCTAAAACTCTGCAGTCACGTTGAATTGTTTTAATTAAAGCACTAAATGTATCTGATTCTAGAAAAATACCCTCTGTATGGTGATCCATAAAATCCAAATCCTTATATGTTGGTGAATGTTTTGATCTTTCTGACTTAGATGCCTAAACAGAATAATAAAAAATTAACAATGATCTTAATTTCAACTAATAATATTTAGGAGAATCAAAGAAAAAACATACTTTTCTTTTACATGTTGATCCTTTTAAATCATATTTTTGATGAAGTTTAACTGTTGATGGCAAAAGATTATTCATAGCAACAAGCCGAACATTTTTACTGTTGCATCGATAACAATATAAACCAAAAAATTTTGGTAGTAATGTTCTAGGATTTTGATTTAAATTCTAAAAATAAAGATTAAGTTATTTTAAAAAATATTAATAAATACTTAGTTTAAAAAAGTAGTTAATTACCATGTAGTAGCCAGGCAATAATGTTTGTAAAAATTCACCTTCTTTATGTTGAACAGTTTTAATAATGAACTCATCATCTTCTGTTAAATAAAAAATACTTCCACTGGCACCAGGATTTGATAATTCACGAAGTGGTGCACTGCACATTGACATCTACAATATATATATATAAATATATATATATATATATACAAAACTATTAAGTTCAATTTAGAAACTTATATAATTTGTATAATCAGTATAAGACTAACCAGAAAATCATCTGGTTGAATACCAAATAAATCTCTAAAGTAACGAAATGCAATGGGTGCATAGTTTTTGAATTTGAATTCAGAAAAATGATGAGCAGGGGTGTGATTTGAACCTTCACTTGGAAAATTTGTGGTTTCCACAGTCATAAAATCCTGCATAAGTAAATCACGTTCTGGTTTACTTGCAAGGCCTCCAATTGCATGTTGTATACCCAATTGAATCGATCCCATAATTTGTGTTGTTTGAATCTTTACATAATTTATATATAAAATTTGTATAGAATCATCTTTATATAAAAAAAATGGTTTTTCTTAATTTTTTAGCGTAATGTTTAAAATTAATATAAGAAAAATATAAAAAATGTGTATCTTGTTTTATGTGTATCTTGTATATGTATTTTATTGTACATGTGTTTATTTTAAAAATTATATAAATCTAAAATAGTTACTTTAATTATAGAACTTTTGGTTATAATCTATTTGCATAATTTCAAACATATACACACAAATCAGAGAAAACTTTTTATTAGATTTTACTAAATCTTAAACTAACTAATAATTAGTACCAAATCAAATTTGTCACACTTCTTATAATAAAGTAGACATCAAAATAAACAAAAAATATTTATTTGGTAATAGATTAATTAATAATTAGTATGAAGTAACAAACATAAAATTATAAAATAAAATTATATTTACCTTTTTATAAGTAATTTCACCACCCACTCCAACTCTTCGATGTCCAATCTTTTTTTCTTTCTCAGATTTGTATTTTGATACACCTGTCGATGTTTTAGGACCAGTACCATGTTGAGTTGTTGAACTCTATAATGCAGCATAAAAGAATTGTAATCATAGGATAAAATAAAATTATTATGATCGTCCTATTAATCTAAAAATAGCCATTGTATAAAAAGCATAGAAATTAAAGAAATAGAACTATTAATCACTTTAAAAGAGTAATATATTTAATACTTTATATTCGAGTTAAATTTTCCAAATATACAGCCTTTTATTTTAATTATAATTTGTTACAAAAATATAGATTTCTAATGAACTTTCAAAATTGATATTATTAAAATGTTATAATAAAATTTAATTAACAATATATCAAAATTAGAAAATAATTTTATAGACACAGGCAAAAAATTGTATTAATACTTTAATTAAACAAATTAAAAAATATAATTTACTCTAAAAATATATTACAATTTATCAGTTATCTATAATAATTATTAACTCTACCTACAAAAAGAAAAGTAAAAATTGAATTATTTAATTATGAAAATAAATATGCTTAAATAATATTTTATATCTTTGTTAATAATATAAGCAACTTAATAATTGTTAATAATTTAAAAATAATTTAAAAGTCATTAATATATAATATATTAATAAAAACATAAATTTAATAGCAAAATTTTTAATTACATTAATTATTTAATCTATTGATAATATTTCAAACAAACTAAAAAATATTTTATTAAAACTATTTTTATTTATAATTACTTATTTAACTAGACTATGTAATAAACATCAATTAAATAAATTGAATTAAATAAATAAAAAAAAAGATAAGTTAAATATGACAATGGCTTAAAAATATGCTAATGGCGTTCATTTAAAGATTTCTGAATTTGAATGGTTTTAAGCAATTTTTTTTTTTAAGAATAAACTGTCAGTCATACATTTTTAACACTATATTATTCTTGAAATAATGTAATAAATATAAAATATACAGATTTCTATGCTGAATCAATAATTATTGTATAACAAAATAATAAGATTTTTATCTTAAATTAATTAAAAAACTTTTATTTTTTATTAATAACAATACAATAATATTTTAATATAATATTATGGTAATAAATTTTAATAAAACAATAATACACAATATACTATGTGTTTAAATCAATATATAAAATTAGATATTTTACTATTAATGCAATTAGCATGATTCTTTAGATTTAAAAAATTATGTATTACTTGATACAGAATTGTATCGATATTACTATATACAATTATGACTCACTTTATAAAAATATTTATTAATATATATAATAGAAAGATAAAGTATACTTACATCATAAATATTAAATTTTTCTTCATTTGTTGATTTATCTGAAATTTCAAAAAACATAATTAAATAAATACAAAGTTATATTTATGAACTTGTATTTAGTATTTGCATATTTATCTGTGAATCAATTTAATAAAAATATATTTTGTTTCTCTCAAATCACTTTTTCTCTCTGTCACTGTCCCCGTTAATTTTTATAATTATAACATATGTCTTATGTACATTGTTTACATTGAATTTCTTAAAAATACATTCAATATATTTTAACGCAATTAAGTTTAATAAAATATTATTGTATATGGTATACATTTTTTACATATAGAAAAGATCAAGTGTAGGCTATTTTTTACATAGGTTATGTATGAAAAATATGATTTAATAACAAGCTTAATAAATAAAGAACGAAACTCTTATTGAAGAAGCTTGTACTTGAACATATAAAAAGAACGAATAATTAACTCACTATCTTCATCAGCTGAATTGTCAATCCCATGATCACCGACAGAGTTAGCCAGGCCGGCAATACTTGTCTCGACTACCTCGATCACGTCCACGTTGTCCCCTGAAGCCATTTTGTATGCACAAGAGAAGCTCTGAATGTTTAATCTTTACATACACTATATTTTTAACCAATGAAAACTTTTTTTTCTGTCTCTTCAGACCCGTAAGTCAAACTTATATGCACGAGCCTAGATGAGTTCACAGTTTATTTATTTTAAATTACACTTCCTCTTTTTTTATACGTGAAAATTTAATTTCAGGTCATCCTTTGCATCATAATTCTGTACCTAGGAAACTTATTACTATATTTTTAATTATATTTACATATGCATAAGAATACTATTCGATTTCTTTTATTGACATTTAATAAAGAGAAAAGTTTTTAAACATAAAATTAATAATGTGAAATCTTTAAGACATCACATCTTTAGTTTATATAAATTTTGTTACAATGTTTTTATATCATACTATTATGCCCGAAATTCTAATTTCTATTCAATTTTACTCTTACCGTTTTTCTCTCGCCCTATCTTATTCAAAGCACAAAGATAATTTATACGATACATATTGAATCTTGTATATACTATTTGCAGGCTCATGAAAACTAGTAATAGATAGAAAAAATTTTCAAAAATTTATTTTTAAAGGGTTGTTGGCCTATTGAGTTCAAGTTACTATATGATTTTGATGCCAATTACACCAACTTTGTAACATTTTTTCTATCGAAATATTCGCATATCATAACAATAATTTAAAACAATACATAAAATTAAGAAAATATTTGATAATATTTATTTATTCTTTTATATTTTTACATAAGAATATTTTTATTGATATAAGAATAATTCTTATTTTCGAAATTAAATATCATATTTAGGATTTCTAATAATAGTATATTGAAAATCCTTCTAACTAATAATCAAATTATCAAATTTGTTAATGAATTCAATTGCATGCATTTTAATTTATCCAATTTATCTTAATTCGAATTTTAAAAATCATGATTTCGGGGCGATTAATTACATATTTTTAGTTACAACAATTAATCCAATCGTCAATTTAATTCATAAAACATTCATAAGTTTATATAATAATAAAAAAATTAATTCTGACAAAATTTCTAAAAGTAGAATAAAATGTTCGTATGCGTACATCAAAGCAAATTATAATAAATTGTAATGTAGTATGCATAATTTAATTTATAATGTTCATAGTCAAAGGCGAATATTTTATATAATACATTAAATAAATAGTAAATATTTGTATGTTTATTTAAAATTTTCAAATATATCAATAATAAATTTTTAAATTATCTTAATAATCATCGTTTATATAATATAAATATTCATTATAAAATATCAAGCACAAGATTTATGAATTGTATTTGTAATTATATATCTTAAATTATATTATTAACTGTATATATTCTTCATATATTATAAATTTCATTTTAAATTTTCATAATTTTTAATTAATGGAAATTAATATATTTGGCTTTAAAAAAAATAACTAAAATATTATGTGTATATACAGACTTTTTCCTTACGTTTGTAGGATCTATTAAATATAATTTTTGTAATTTCTGTATCTAGAAAATATAAAATATGATCAGATAAATGGTTGAATGGTTGTTTGAATTTCCAGCCACCCGGTGTGATCAGGAGACCAAGAAACCAAGACCAAGGATTAGTCCATACCACCGTTTTAATGATGAAAAAGGGGGGAGGGTGAGAGGTTAATGCATCAATTCAGTATAAGCACAATTGGTTTTCGTGAGTTTTATTTAAGGTCATGTTATAATTGATCAATGTTTCACCGTTAATTGTGAGGATTGTTGAGGTCGTCGTGATCCTGACAGTTAGCAGAGAAACTACAGAGCTTCGTCCGGGTGTGGAAGGTGAGACTAGTCTTATCTGCGGGCGTGTGAGAAGTCGTAGTGCCCTTGCAGTATGTCGGAAATTTCTCTCTCTCTCTCTCTCTCTCTCTCTGTAGGCGTGTTATTAGTATAGCAGCGCCGCTCCTCGGTAGATATGAGAATTAAGTTCGCTGGAGACTGGTGATCGATAGTGGAGCTCTTTGGCGATATATTTGGACCATTTTCGCAGTGTGTAGATAGTGAGCGATTGCGTCAGGTAGGTAAATAATACTTATCCATTCTAGAGGCGCATGGCAAATGGCGGCGCCCTCGTAGCGATCTGACGAGATTCTGAGAATTTTTCGAGTGTTTAGGTTTCGGGATTTCCCAAGCGTTAGAATTTCTGGGAATACCCCAAGTGTTAGACTTTCTGGAAACCTCCCTAATGTTCTGGTATCTGTGAAAACCTCCAAGTGTTTTTTGTGCAGTCTTTTTCTAGCAACACAATCGAATCCATTATTATGAGCAATAACTAGGCTATCGTGTGGATAAAGCAAGCACACTTCGAGAATGCGCTCTCTCTTATTGGGGACGCCATGGAAAGAATAGTCTCTCGTTTAATAAGGCCATCATAGAAGAAACACGCATCATTCTCCCGTGCATATTAATTAATCGGCAGTAAAAGATGCTGACACCATCTCCTTCATTTCAAGAAAATATTAGACTATAAGAAACATAGTATTGAAGTACTCCTTACCACAGAAGGTATACCAGAAGCCTCTCGTGATGGTGAACTATTCATCACAGGATCCGATTAATGTAACTAAATAGTTGTGATTGAACATAACATTGATACACTCTCCTAGAAGAAGTAAATCCAATTGATCAATAATGTAATTGTCAATAAACTCTAATAAACCATATTATACGAAGTATGCACACACTGTATATCTCTACAGCCCTTCCACTTAAATCCTTCCCAAGCATTCGCTAGGCAAATTAAAATGAACTATCGAACAAATGTACAAGTTAAAATAAAAAATTTAGTGTGTGTTCGGGATTGAAGCAGTTTAATTCGAATTTAAAATTGGGAAAGTTACAAGCTCTCGGACACTCTTGTTTGTAAACACGATTCAGCAAGTCCGGGAATTTTCCTACACCGTAATTTCTAATATACGACAATATTTTCGCATAGCAACGCCGATGAAACTTCTAGAACCTTCCAGGGCTGTGCCCTTCGACGCTTCTAGAATATTCTATACTTCCGAGAATACCTTATCCGCCCCTAGTAAATATGTTTGCACTCACTATGAATCTTATTAATCACCATTACCACTAACATTACCATATTCCCATGCTCATTGAAGGATGATCGATTAACTCATGCTGATCCCTAAAACATCAGCATAAAACCGACATTGAAGATCCACATAACTTCCAAAGAACACAAGAAAGCACCCGCACCACTGCAATAGAATAATTCTCTATCTCACTAGTAGCAACAAACAACGCTGCAATATTATAATTCATAACAAGAATAAACAATGGTGACACTTAAAATGCATTACATTATCTTTTTCAGCCCTTCCACTTATGCCTTCTTTCCTCCTAATCGCTATGGCGAGAGACTAATTCACTGAACTATTGAATTGGTAGTTTCAGTCATAAAACAAACACTTAAATTCTAACAGTGTGTATCTGATAAACATTAAATCTTGTATGTAAAAAAATTGATTTAATTTTTTTTTAAATTATAATTATTTACATAAAAATCAAACTAATTATAATATTTTATAATTAGATGTTAAGAAATTCTTTATAAACCTTCACAATTTATGTTTTTTTCCATGTGTCATTGAAATTGTCGCAGAATATAAAATAATACGCCATTCCATTAAAAAATCACTATTTGAAACCTATGTTAGAAACTTACATAAAAAAATCGTATTTTATATTTTTCATGTTCATTGAGATTTTATTTATATAAATAAAAATATTAGCTATATTTATATATATTCTTATAAAAATTCTTATGTATAGAATTGATAATTCTTATGTATGTAATTTATAACAATTACTTTTACCACTTATTGCAACATTACTACAAAAAGTCAGAAACAGAATATTGCAGTACTGATTTGAAAAATACAAATATATTTTGCTACACTTTCATTTTTATTTTTTACTCTTCAATTATTAAAACCATAATTATAGAAAATTATTTTTCTTTGTTCTTAAATTCAGATTGAATTTTAGATTTAGAAATTTTACAGAAAATTTTTGAATTTGAAAACATGGTGGGATTGTCGGCAATTGGAACACAACCGTTGATTCCTTATAAATATTCATTTGTCTGCTATTGGCAACTCCTTGAAATTGTTGCAGGCAATCGGGCGATGTTCTTTGTAACAGCGCACACTGGTTTGGTTAGATTGGTAGGTTTCCTTATTTTTCTTGTTCTCCTTGCGTTCATCCCTTATGGAGGAGTGGAACACCTTCACAGGTCGTTCCCCCTTTGGTTTTTGCTTGACTTGGAATTTTGATTTCAGCTCCTTGGGCTCATCAACATTTTCCAATGCTGTGACTTGTGCAGAGAACTTATACTTTTACTCATACTTTTCAGTTAATTTTCTCCAAGCTATACTGAGGGGAGTGTTCTACAGTGATAGTCTTAAGACGAGTCTCGATGCTGAACCTTCCAGTGTCGTATGTAGATAGTGGAGTTTTTGTAACTCATTTAATTTGCTGCTCTTAAGAATGATGGATTAAAACGGATCCTTGAACATGGGCCAAGCCATATGATCCTCGGAGAATTTGGGGATGGGGATGTCAGGAAGACAGTTCATTTCCCTTGCTTTTCCTTCTCTGGGTGATGTGTCCTCAGATTTATTTGTGGGTTTTGATGACTCGCCACGTTCACAACATAGCTTCCTTATTATGGTCTGTGTTGCTGTGTGGCACTGAATTTCTTCTCTTTGTGCATTCTTGATGAAATAATCGTGGTCCGCAAATGACGATGGCCAAGTTGTTTCAATATAGAGATGTTCTTTGTTGAACATTTTATGTAGTTCGTCAATAGACTCTTATATAGTTAGAATTTCATCAATGTCAGCATCTATATGAGAAGTAGGAAGACTTTTAGTCCATGTTTTAATTGTTGCAATCCGATAGAATTGTCCCGTTGCCTTGTTCACTGGATAGTTTTTCTCTGGTAATACTGCGTGTCGTTCTTGTTCCACTCGCATTTGAAGCAGGCATCTCATTGTTTTCCATTGATTGTTTTTTCTCTGGATTTGATATTTTCTTTTTTGTCAGTGGTTAGAGAAATTGATAAATTGGTACTTACAGTGTTTTGTAGATCAAGCGATTCATTATACTGTTACCTTATATCCCTTGGATAATAAGCAGTTATGGAATTATCTGAACTATTCTTGTTACAGCACTTTTTCTTGTGTATGAATGCTGGAACAATACACTAACTTCCAATAATTCGGCTCGAAGGACCAAAATGTTTAGAATTAACTAAGAAAAACCATTAGATGTTGTGTGGGAGAATGCGTGGGCAACTAGAAGGGTTAATGCACCGATTAAATAATTAATGCATATATTTCTTATTGCTGTTTATTCCATTTACTTTCCAATAAAGGGATTCTTATTCTTTGGAGAGGTTATAGATAAACCTTTATTATTCTCAATAAGGAATGTGGCCTAGAGGTGCACTTTCGTTGGAGAACCAGAAGGATGCAAGTCCCTGACCTTGAGACGTAATGTCCTTGATGGTAGGTTACCCTGACAAAAGGGAGAGGTTGTAAAGCTCTCGCCACTTTTTTAGTAGTGCCACTTGAGAAATTAAGACTGCTTCGTGCTCTACACTACAGTTTATAATCTACGAGTCGTGATCCTGGCACGTATCGCAGTTTCCTCTAAATAAGTGAGCCGTATGAATGAACACGAGCCTGAGATAGAGATTAGAAGAAATGATGCGCTACTGAATGGCGCGAATTACTGGTCATGCGAAGTGAGCATACGCGGGAAGCTCCTTGGGTACTAACCTTTTTATAATAAAGCTTACTTGGAAGTCGTAGTGTTACCTTCTCTGTTTCTATTCAGAAGCATGAACAGGAAGCTTCTATACACAAACTGCTTGCAATTCAATGGATTGAACTTTCTTTGTTTTTCTTCATAAGCATGACGGGAAACTCCTTTAGCACTAAATGCCTGGCGAGACCGAATATGACTGGGTTATGAAGCCCACAATAGAATACTACTATACAAGACTCAGCTGATTGACTCTTCTCTTGTCCTCCTTCATGAGAACTTCAAGGGGCGGGGCTGAGAATAAGTATTTGAATATTGTACTTGTCTTTCTTAAATAACTCACTGATCGAGGTTCCACTAAGGATCCCTTCCATTTTCTTGTGCCCAGTCAGAGCGCGACCTTTGAACAGCATGATTGACCATGCACGGCTCCATTTTCACTTCCTTCCGGGTTTAGGATTGAAAATGCTAATATCGGGAAACTGTCTAAAGGAGGGAGCGTCTACTATTGGTGGTCTCGCCCTTCTCTGGGACTTAACTATATGGGAGGTCTCCTGGGAGGAGATTGGATAGTGCGAGAGGCAACATTCAGCGTACTTGAGAACAATGTGCGCGTTGTCTTATGATATTGAATGCACACGTTTACCGATTTCTCGTTGTCGTACGTGCGGGATTTTGGATTGCAGTGAATTTTAGGAAATTTTTTTCTGGTCGATAGTTTACGTACATCTGGCACTCACAATTGTCCTAGCATAAACAGACTGGACGCGTTCGTGCAAATAAACAGCCATGTCATTAACGCGTCAAAAATGAGCGTATTGGCAATACGAAATAAATAGCATGACTAATTTACGAGTGTTTTCCAGATGTACTGACGTTTTCAAATCTTCGACGTCCATGGGAGTGTTTTCTTCAAGTTTTATGATCGTGTGTAATAAGTTTAATGACACTCTAGCTTGATGTGAAATGAGCAGGAACTTTTCAGAAGACTAATGACAATTTAATAATGTTGTTTTGCCACATTACATTGAAAAGGTCTCGCAATCTCTAACATTATTCTTCAGATCATTGTTATATGTTGCCTATTATTTGGGCAATTCGATTAGGTCTAAATTATATAAAGTATGTAATTATGAGTTACTGTATATTATATTAGTTCTATAAACTTTTCTTTTATTGAGAATGCTCATACAAAACCTTCTGTCACATCATATTTCTTTTTTTATATATTAAATTTTGTATATTAAAATAAAAAAAAATTTTTCTCTAATTTTGATCTTATTATTATTAATTAATTATGATATACATTTTATTTTATATTAGATTACATAATATTCTAAGCCTAATATATTAAAATCTACTCCATGCAATATTTTCATTAATTTAATAATTGATTTAATAATTAATAAATAATTACTTACATATTTTTATTTTTCGTAGATACATTTTTTAGCATGGTATAATTTTTCAATTTTAATAATATTATTTATTATTTAAAATTAAAATAATTTTAATTGCATTAATATATTTAAATAACTTCTCAAAATATAAAAAATGAAGATAAAATTTTAATCAAAATAATGTATATAATGCAATATTATGTATTAATTAATTAGTATATATATATATATATATATATATATATATATATATATATAATATATAAAATACTGTATATTCCATATTCATTTTCTAAAAATTCTTCTTTTTAGAATATTTAGTTTACTTTTAATTTTCTTTAGTAGATATCAGAAAATATTTTTTAAAGTGGACTTATTCAACACTATTCGAATGCTGACAATTTATATTCACACTCCGTTACAATCATTTGATGTAATCTACTGTTCATATAATAATATATTAATGTATGAAAAAAATTATTTCTACTAAAGTTTTAAAATTAAATTTTATATCGAGTAATAAATATTTAATATATCAAATTATTACATATACATGTATGCACATTAAAGTTTAGTTTATATTAATCTAGAATATTATGATTCAATTCTGTTTAATTATAAAGAAAAATATTAATCGCGTTTATAAATAAAATTTTTAAAAAATATAAACAAAATTTAATAAATTAATATATTAACGTCATAAATATATTTAAATTGGGTAATTTTAGTTTAAATAAAATAAAATATGTACACAAATATGAATATTAAAATATTAATGCAAATATTAACTGTAAATAATACTTTATTTTAAATTCGATTTTACCTACAATTCGAAAAATATATTAAAATTTAAAAGTGTACTTATTAATTTCATATAATAGTTTATATGCTTAAAATTAATTTCGAAAATTCTCCTTTTTATAAATTTTAAGTATAATATTTAATATTTCAATAACTGATGTATTTATTTTATTCATTTTTAGTATTTTTTAAATACCTTGATAAATTCATTTTGATATAATACACTTTATAAGAGACGTAAGTTTAAGGCAATGCTACAATACAGGAAATGCTGTATTCTACTTTTGTTAAATTAAGGACATATGTCTCTTGTAAAGTATGTTCGATAACGAATTTAAAGAAGAATGAAGTTATTCATCATATAAAAACTGCGTGGTTAAATTAATTGAATTATTTAATTAATAAGACATACCAAAAATGGTTATTTTTTATATTTAAATAATAAGATTAATTAAAAGTTTTGTAAATGTATTTTATATTTTTTCTAAATAGAGTGAAGGAGTAAGATATCGAAATCATTATGTTCAGAAATCATTAGAAGAATCATTTATTAAATCTAAAGCAATAAACAAAGCTAAGTGCATTCAACAAAATGCAACCCAACATTTTTCATTTGCTCTTATATTCCTATTATTATTATCTTTGATAGTTATAGTTTTAGAAAAAATTTTACCTGATCCCAAATTAATTAATTCTGAAAGACTTCATCCTGATAAATTTATTGCTGAAAGAGCAAGAGCTCACGTTCATAATTTAACCTCTATTGGTCCTCGTGTGGCTGGTAGCTATGAAAATGAAGTGCTGGCTATCAATTTTTTAACTAGTACAATAAATGATATAATAAAAAAAACAAATCAAAATCACAAAATTTTGATAGATATTACAAGACATAGTGGGAGTTTTGCTTTACCATTTCTTGATGGCATGACACATATCTATAAAAATGTACAAAATGTAATAGTTAAACTTGGACCACATCAACCTTCAAAGCATAGTCTTTTATTAAACTGTCATTTTGATAGTTTTGTTGAAAGCCCAGGTAAATTATGTAATTTATTTTGTTTTTGTCACTGATATACTAAAATAATAAAAGTATTATTTAATTAAAAGGTGGTTCAGATAATGCAGCAGGTTGCGCTGTGATGCTAGAAGTTCTTAGAGTAATTTCAGAAAGTACCAAATATTTAAAAAATAATATAATTTTTTTATTTAATGGTGCAGAAGAAAATATTTTACAGGTAATCTTACTTGAATTTAATTTAAATTTTAAAAACTCATATTATTTTTAAAATAATAAGATCGTTATTACAGGCTTCACATGGATTTATAACTCAACATCCTTGGGCCAAAGAAGTTAAAGCATTTATTAATTTAGAAGCTTGTGGTGCTGGTGGAAAAGAGCTTTTATTTCAAGCAGGCCCAGAAAATGCATGGATTCTTGAAGTATGTTTAATCAACTAGCACCATTTTTTAGATAATAACGCATTCTAAATTTTTTTTTAGATATATTCTCAATCTGTACCATATCCTTATGCTTCATCATTAGCACAAGAAATATTTGAGAGTGGTATTGTACCTGGAGATACAGATTTTCGAATTTTTCGAGATTTTGGAAAAATATCTGGTAAAATTTTTCAATTTTTAATCTTAAGCTAACTAAAATAAAATTTTTAATTTGTAATTGTTTAAAAAAAATTTAATAAAAACATAAAAGATAATTTTAATCAAATAAAATGCAAAGAATAAGTATAAGTATTGTCTTTTTGTGATACAATACCATATTCAAATCCTTTTACAAAACATCAAATAATACACAATAATACCTTTAACTTGTTATTAAATTTCTATAAATATTCAAAAAATATTTTGATACTTTATAATTATAATTTTTAATATTTTCAATTGAAAATATTAAATTAATTTTATTCAGTGATGTTATAAATCATTATAGATTTATTTGATTTATATATATGAATGAATTATACAATTTATTCTTATTTTTATAATAATTTAATTGTTCAAAAATAATTTTAATGTAATAATAATTATATTAAAATTAATTTATTTTGTTTTAATTGATTTTATCATTTGTAATAACTAGAAATTTTTTTGGAATTGTTTACCTTTCAATCATATATTTTTTATCTTGGTATTATTGTTAATGTTTATTATTTGTTGTAAAATAGTTGTAATTTATATTTATACAGTTTTTGTTAATCTCTGGTTGATATTTAGGATTAGATTTTGCTTGGTCAACAAATGGTTATGTTTATCACACAAAATTTGATTCCATTAATCAAATACCATTAGGGTCACTACAAAGAACTGGAGATAATATTTTGAGTCTTTCACTTGCTATATTATCTAGTCAGTATTTAACAGAGGAAACACAAATTTCAGAAGGATCACTTGTATTTTTTGACTTTCTCGGTCTGTTTGTTATACGATGGCCTGAGTATATAGCAAAAATTGTTAATGTGATTGGTATTGGAATTGGATTGTATTCTATTTATACAGATATGCATAGCACAAGAAAAGGCAAGTTATTAAATTATTATGTAATTAATGTAATTTATATTATTATTAGGGATTTAATTTTGTATCTTGTAGATGTAAAAAAATCAAGATATACTAAGGAATTGATAATATGCATTGTAATTATAATTTGTTCCTGGATCATATCAATGATTTTTATGACTATTATTGCTCTGATATTTACTAAACTTGGCAAAGTGATGAGTTGGTATGCTCGGCCAGCATGGCTATTTTTTCTATATGTTTGCCCAACTATTGCTATTTCAATGATTTTTTTCATTCTTATGGGTGCTCGACAAAAACAGGTCTGTGTATGTTGTAATATATCTATTTGATATACTTCATGTTACTTAAAATAAGAAGCAAAGAATATATTTTTTTTATTAAAAACCTATGATTATGTTTTTTAATCCAAAACAACAAAAATTAAATTTTTTTATGCTATTTGCATTTAAATTTATTCTAAAAAAGCAACAAAAAAAACATAAAGACGAAAATATTCAAATTTAATAACTAAATTTTTTAAGTTAAATTAATTATACATTTCTGTTCAAATTTGAAAAAGTAAAATGGGAAAAGTATTTTGGTAATAAATCTAACACAAAATTTTAAGAAAATATTTTCTACTGACTTGTTTCTATGGTAATTAATGTAATTATTTTGATTATATATCTAAATTTTTAATAACATTATTTAATATGAAAAAATTGTTTTGAAATATCTATGTAGTATGCTGATCTATTTATTTCAAAATAAAGTCTAGTAATAAAGTCTTCAAAATAAAATCTATATATTTCAAAATATTTCAAATCAAAATATTTTAAAGCATAATTTTCATTCTAAAAATTTTAACAATCTAATTATATTTATAAATATACATATATACATGACAAATAAAAGGAATAGGTTAATTTTTAAATTACTTTTAAAAAGTGGAAGGAATCAAAGAATTACACGAAGAGTCAAATGAAATTGAATTAAATTTAACAGAAAAATTTTAATATACATTTTAGTATACATTTAAATTAAAACCAGATATGAATTAATTTAAATCTTGCAATTCAAGTAATTATAAGCTATAGTATTATCATAAATGATAAAGTATAAACAAATCTATACTTATATTATATATATCTTCCTTGTTCAATTTTAACTGTTTTTTTTACTTTAATGTTTTATAGAATATCAGTTCTTGGATTTTATATCAGCTATATTTTGATGCTTATAGCATGTTATGGATATTAATTTTATTTTTGTGCATTTTACTGGATATTAAGTCTGGTTTTATACCATTACATTGGGTACTGTTTCTTTCGATTGGAAATATTATACGCCAAAATTTCTTCAATAAATGGAAAGGTAATATACTGTAAGGTTATTATAATATAAATAGCAAACTTTTATTAAACTTGCAGATTGGAAATGGTTGTGTTATCATATGGCTACTCTAAGTTTACCTTATGTACAATCATTTTATTTGTCTGTTGGTGCTCTTTATCTATTTATTCCCTTAATGGGTAGAGTTGGTGCCAGTATCAATTCCGAAGTTCTTATAGCTAATATATTATCAATTCTCTTCTGTCTTCTACTTAGTTTCACGGTAATACATTCATAGTTTGATATTATAATTTAAATTAATAATCATCAATAAAATCATACAATTTATATCTATATACTCAACATTTAAAAATTTTTTTTTTAATATTTTATTTTGTTTAATTATGAATTTATAATAAACTATTTGAAACTTAAAAGAAATTTATTGAAAATGAATTGATCAGAAAGTAATTTTATTAATATGTATAATACTATTTAAAACAATCTTTATGTACATTTTGGTTTGCTAAGACTTCTCAAAAAATAATTCTTTAGTTATAGTTTTTGATCATTTAACTATTATATGTCTATACAAAATATTTAAATGAATTTGTTTATTGATATTTTTTTTATGTCATTGAAAGTACAAATATCAGTGATTTTGTAAAAACCTGAATGAAAATATTTTACATACATATAAGACATTACAATTTGCTATTATAAATTGAAGAAAATTAAAGAAAGAATTATAATCATTCTGTTTGATTATCAAATAATTAAAAAATGGTTTAGTAAATTTTATTCTATTTATATTAACATTAATAAACCTGAAATTAAGTATGTTTTCGAACAAAGAAACTGATTGCATAGATTAAATTTGTTCAAAGATCACCATTTAGAAATGTACAATATCAGTAAATAAACACCTTGATGAATATAAAAATTGTATTTTGCACATGCAAATGAATATTAAAAACTTATAATTGAACTGTTTATGTACAAAGATACAAAAAAATGGAATAACAAAATTTTACGTTTTTTATAATAGTTTATGACATAACATTGGTAAATGTACAAAGTAAAATAATAATGTTTCTTATCTTTTTAATAAAATAATATTTTTAAAACAATTTATTAATTTTGCCAAAGATATAATAAATAATTTAATATTTTTTCTTTATGTTATTCTTTGAATTATAAATTCGTATGTATTTATAAATATTATAATCTCAATTATTTAAATGAAATAGTGCTTTATTAATTTAATTATTTAAGATTGTAACAAGTTAAAATGCTCTAATAATATAATATAACACACACGAGTATCAGAATACGTTGAAAAAAATATACCTAAAAAATATATTCATATGCATTATTAAATTTAATATTATCATTAGCAAAAAAAGATTAGTAGGATTAGAAAAACTTATTAAACAAAGTTTCGATCAAAAAGTAGATCGATCAAAAGTTCGATCAAAGCACATTAAATCATTCTTAAATAAAATTATATTAAGGGTTTCAGTCTATAAAAAATTAAGATACAATTAATATCCAAATAAATATAAGTGAAAGTAACCTCAAAATTAGATAGCTTTTTTAAAGTTTTGGCTTTTTTAAATGGTATGGTTTTATTTAATTGCCTAAAAGTATTCCTTTTTAGATATTCATGATCTCTATTTCTTATTTATAAATGAACAATTATTGTATTTTTATAAGGCTAAAAATTAAAATTAGTCTATATATAATTTAATTTGCTTGAAAAACACTATTAAAATCAATATACATTCTTAGAAGAAATTTTTCTAAAATTTTTTCTAATAAGTTGAATATATTACACATTATCATCAGTAATTCTTTATGAATATCATTATTAATAGTTTTAAAATCATCAAAAATAATAAATAGAAATTAAACATTGAGTTCCAACTTTATTAAATTATTCTAATAATATATATTACAATATTAAGTTTATAGATAAGATTATCTTAAAATTATGCAAGAAATATCTTTGGAAAATACTATTTCATTAGTTGTAATATGTAATAAAATTATTTAGAGAATCAATTGCTTATTCGCCGTCTTTAATGTCAGCATAATTGCAAGTTCAGTGCTATTTAAAAAAAAAAAAAAAAAAAATACAGTTTTATTTTGCACTGATACAATGTATACTTTTAAAACTATAAAAAATATTTATTATTGACATCATCAACTGTATGTTTCAATACTGTCAATAAACTTTGAATGACATCACAGTTCATTATTATATCTATATTTCATTAATGCATTTGATTCGTATTAATTATATTTTATTTATACATAGATCTATAACTTAATATTTTATATCCTTGTCGTATATTTATATTATACAAAAAGATTTTTTAAATTCAGTTTAAATATTAAAGATGTAATTAACACAATTCTAATTGTGTTGAAAGTGAAACTGAAGAAAACTATTTTTGAACGTGGCATATCATAATTAACAAAGTTGTCAGAAAAACAAAACAAAATAAATTAATAAATCAATATTTATTACTTTTTGCATTTTAATATCACAAAATATCATACTTGTTTACTTTTAAAATATATACATAAATGCATTTGAGTACGTTTAGTTTTGTTTTTAACTAAAATTATTCATATAAATAATTTTTTTTAATGTATATACTAATAAATATTTATACTGGAATACTTATACAAATTGTATGGCTTTGTGATACGTAATTGAATTTTTAGATGCCAATGGTTATACTTGTAAAAAATGGACAAAAAGTTATTAGTACATTAATTGGAGTATTCTTAATAGCAACTGGCATATTATTTTTTACACCTCTTGGATTTCCTTACACTGGAGATCCTATTTCTCCGGCTCCTGAAAGATTTATGATTGTGGTACTGTGTTTAAATAAAGTTTTTTTTAGATTTTATAAATGGTAAAAATATTAAAAATTATTAAAACTTTCAAATTTTAGCATACTCAAAGACAATATTATAATGCAGATGGTATTCTACGTTATTCAAGTTGTGGATATTGGATGGTTAATTTAGATATGAATAGTCCACATAGTATTAAGACAATAGTACCAGAAGTAGATGCTGCAATATCAACTATAGATGATTGTAAAAATGAACTATACTGTGGTTTACCATATTTAGTACCAGTAACTACTTTCCTGTGGTAATAAATATTTTTAATTTTTTTTAAATGTTAAAAATACTATTATATAAGAAATATAGTGTATAATAGTATAACATTGTATAAACCTTAGGAAAACCAATTGGATTTCAGGACCTCCACCACTAATTAGCATTCCAACAACTTTAGAGTTAATTGAAAAACTAATCAATGGAAATTCAATTTCTTTCTCCTTTAATATAACTGGTAAAATCAATGTATATAATGGATAATCCGTATATTGACTCTAAACAAATTCGTTTTTAATTATTTTAGGCCCTGATCATATTGGTATAATAATATCTCCTTACAAAGATATACAATTAACGAAATGGAGTATATTGAATGAAAAACCATTACAAGGACCAATATGGAATAAAAGAGAAACTTATTTTGTATACTATTCATGTGTAAAAGATTGTGAACCACTTAATTTCTCTGTGGAATTAAATGTATTTTATAAATTTTTATTATATAACTATAAGAATCTATTTATGTAAATTTATTAATTTTTCAGATACCAAAAAATTATAATGGTCAAAGTCTGTCAATTGCTTTAGCTGGACACTTTTTACATGGAGAGAACCAACATTCTTTAAAATTTAAAACTTTTCTATCACAATTCCCAACATGGTCTGTTATTACCTCTTGGACTGCATCTTATACATCATGGCAGTTTTGAATAGCTATTAAAATATTTTTAAAAGCTATGAAAAACATCAGAATGTATAATCATTTGACGACTGCATGATTGCAGTGAAATTGAATCATAACAAAAATTATAAGTAGTATATATGCAATTTTTATAATTAAAATATTAATATAATTAAAAATTAAATATTCTTTTAAATTACAATATAAAGATTTGAAATTTGAAATACTTATAAAATTAAAGTTTTAAAGTTCTTAAAACTCTTAAAATTTTAAATATTTTCTATTTATTTTTAATATTTAAATATTTAATACTATGACTATCTAACTTTCATTGCTTTAAAAACGAGAGTAAATTGGTTTGACTTAATATAAAACAAATTAAATTTTCTCAATTGTAAAATTTTATATTTTAGTTTCAGAGGAATAGATAAATAAAAGAATTTAATTCTATTTATAATATAATTATAAAATAGTATTGTAAGTGTATTTATGTAATTATTATTACACTAATCTTTATCACAAATAATAGTACCAAATAAAATAAATATACTGAGAGTATATAAATAAATATTTAACTATAATTCATAAAATTATATTTATATTTGAAGAAAATTAAATATATATAATATGTAGTAATCATTGTTTTAAATCGTAATAATATAAATAAAAACGAATAATGTATTTATGCTAATAAAATTAATTAATTTTATTATGTAAAACAAATTTTTTTACTAACAGTTTAAAATATTTAATTTATTTTATTTTTAATGGAATCAATTATTAATTCTATTAACATTTTTTATTCACTTTTTTAATTCACATAATTAAATTGAAATGTGTTTATGTTTTATGAATATATTTAATTTGATATTTTGTAGAATATTCTAAATTTGAATTTTAAAAAAAATCGTTAGTTGAACTATTATTTGTGTCCTTTTCTCTTTGAATAATTTGTATTGAATATGTGCTTCTAAATTAATATAGCCAATAAGTATATTTTACACTATCAAGTATTATATATATTTTATTTTATTATTCATTATATTATTATTTATGGATTGGCTTGAGATAGTTACTATAAACTCCATTTGTAAATATTTTTGCGTTTGTGAAAAAAGACGCATGATATTCAATTATCTTTTTAATCATTTAGGATCTATCATGTAACTTAAAAAAATGTGCTCATCGATTTTACACTGTCTGTAGAACTTATAACAATTCATTCTTATGTCAACACATTTCATACAGGTCATTTGTTGTCATTATGTTATTTCCGTTTCTTAGTTATTCAGCATTGCCTTCACTTTAAATAAATTAGTCACATTTTGATGTATGAAAGTACTAATTTTCGAATTTTCTATCACAGATTTCAGTCTTATAAATTATATATTCAAAAATAGAAAACATGGGAATATAATTTGTTTTCCCTCTTATTTCATATATATAAATTCTAATCTACAATTAAAAATTTAAATAGTTTATATTACTTAATATTATATATGTTTATCTGTTTTAAATTATTAAATGTTAACAGTGGTCTATTATTAAAATGAAAATAATTTATTTAAGTTTATTTTTACCTCATAATGAAAACTAATAAATTGTAATGCGTTAAAAAAAACAGAGTATAAACTATGCAATAAAAAATATTTTGTGTTTTGTATAAAATACAATCTAATACTGAATATTTCATATATAATAGTATGCACATATCATTTTTTATCCTTTATTTGTATTCCCTAAAATTATTATATGTGTTGGTGTAGGAATTAATTTTGTGTTTATATAAACTTACGTAAAACTAATATTTTATTTAACAATTATATACATTAGTATCTCTTGGTTTTTTTCATGAAATCCTGATATTATGGTAATAATATAATTAGAAATTTAAACCAAAATAAATGACAATTTGTTGGATAAATACTCGGAAAATAATAATTATAATTATTTAAATTTTTTATTAATCAAATTAAAAAATATATTAAAAAAAACATGAAAAACTGCATATTTTTATTAATAATTAATAATTTAATATCTACTACCTTAAGTGATACATAAATTTATTTTCAAATAATTTTTTAAAAGATTGGCTTCTATATTTTTTAGTATATATATTCTATTACTGCCTATTAAATAATTATTTTAAAGCCAATATATCTAGCAACAAATAAAATATTCTATTATTAATTCTCACTGTTAAATGCTATATATATATAATAGCTAGACATAATTGCAATAATTTCAGAGATAAAATTATTATTTTAGTATATAAATTGTGCACCAAGTATATATTTAAAATATAGATGAAAAACAACAATAATGAAGAATAGAACTTTTAATTTTTTCGAACTACCATATAAATAAATAAATTCATTCTTATTTAAATATTTTATTAGGAATAATTTTATACATATACTATTTATATGCAATAATCCTGCATCTTGGTAGTCATTGACAAAGCAAAATCAGAAACAAAGGGGAAGGTTGATTAAATATCCAAAGGTTAATATTTTTTAACAAATTAATTTTTCGTTAACTAAAGGATAATTTATTACATAAAATCCAAAATTTTTTGTATATTTTCAATTGAACAAAAACGGTAATATTTTATTTATTTATAACTTTTACTTATAAATTAGATGAAAGATTGTTTTAAAATAATAACATAATGTTGAGATTTCTAAAACAAAGATAATGCTGTTAAAAAATCTTAAGATTTTTTAGCTGTCTTAAATTCTATAATTGGTAAATTATAATTTATTTCTATTCAAATAGAATTAACATAATTAATAAAATAATTTGTCAATAAATTATAGATATAAGAATTTTTGTATATAATTTACAAATTGCTATATATATATATATACATAGGTATTCTTTTCAAAATGTAACATACTTGAAAGTAATAATATATCTTCAATTAATTCAAATATTTTCTGGAATATTTGATAAAAATAAGTAGCAGGCAGTAATATTTTTTTTTATAATTACAATAATAATATAATATATGTTAATATTATATGTGTAAGGGAGTTTTATAATTATTTTATCAATATAATTAAAACATTTCAAAACAAGTAACTGATAAATTATTGATTTTTCGAATGTGTGAGTACTATCGATAAACATTAATAACAAGATACATAAAGACATGACTCATAGTATAGTTTCATTCGTATCCATAGAAGCAACGTCAGTTGACAAAAATATATGTATTCTATTTTAATTCCAAGGTAACTTCCGTCCCAAACTATGGTTTTCATACGTGACTTCCGGCTGGTAATATTTAGCATCAGCGGATATTGCGGAGAACTATCGTAACGCATTTAACGAGACTCGCATTCCAATCATCAAAACTTGTGTATCATATATAGAATATACAGATCAAATCGAAATAATATATATCTTACCACTTTGTTCAGGCATCAGTTTAAATTTCTACGAATGAGGTTTATAATAAAAGTTATTGTATTTCTTAAATAATTACTTTTTGAATTATGATCATTCAAAAAAACTATTTATATAACCCTGCCCTTTCAGTTCACTACATATTTATATACATTAACTTTTCCAACAAGAAATTTTTATAAATATACAAAAGCACACTCAATTCATTTGTAATAACAATAATTGAATAATAATTTTACATTTAATAAAAATAGACCTACTTTAAAAGTTAAATTAATAGAATATATTAACTAAAAAAATAAAATCTGTTTTTCAACAGAAATTATTTAAATATATATTGTAATGTTTCAACTTTAAGTAGCAAAAATCAATTTTCTGAGTAGTAAGTCACATGCTTAATTAAATGAAAAAGTTTCTTATTTCAACATTCTTGAATATCATATTAATTGAGATTTTTATTTTCAAACGTAGATGGAATATAAATTCATTTTTTTATGTTTATAATTTTTTATTAATGAACAATGATCACGTCTTTTCAAAATATATGAAGTTTGCTATATAATCATTCATTGTTATATAGATTAAATTTTTAATAAAACATCTAAATGTTTTTGTATACTTAATATTCATTCGTAGACTTTTGAAAAATTGATGATTAACATTTTTAACATACCTACAGTAATTTAATTCTGATCTCTTTCCATCGCGTGCTTCGGGTTAAGCTAAATCATTGACAATTATCAAGTAATGTACTAATAAGCTTGAAAATATCTAAGAATAGCTTAAAGGTTATACTAATTATTAAGTTAGTGTTTTTACATTTTGAGGTTATAATCAAAGCTAGCCATAGTACCGTTAGTGTTAATATTATATGAGCGTCGTACAAAATCATACCAAACGTCGTTTGCTTAGTACTCATTCTATCATGCATGTAAAGAAATCTAAATAGTGAATCCGCGATTATCATTCTTCAATCCCCACTTCATTGCTATGACTACACACCTGTTATATCTTCACGATCCAAGTTGCTAACCCTGTTAGTTTTACGACGCGATTCGCTTTGAGTTGATCTCTCTTATTTGTATTATTTCTGTAAAATCACAATTCAATCAAGAACCATATAATATCAATATTGTTAATATTAATTTAAAAATTAATTTTAATTTTTTTTTTTTAAACAATTTTACGATTTCTTGCTAAGTTATGAGTTTTCAATTCTTAATTATAATACTGTGTTAACTTCAACAATTTTATTTTGAAATCACAGATCACAAATATCATTTTATGATTTTTATTCAAAATTTTTATTCGATTAATTTAAAGTATATGAACGTTGAAAATCTACTGATAATAAATATTTTTCAAATTGCTAAATATTTTTTACTGTAATTTTAAAGAATATTTTTTAAATTTTATAGTTTATTTAATATTATTCAATTTATTTGTATAATATTTAGTGATAATAATTAAATTTTTAAATTGTTATAGTTCAGTTTTTCGTGATTTGATCAGTATAACGTGTTTTTTTTTACAAATAAATATTTAATTTAAATAATGTCCATTTTCATGGGTTCAGTAATAAATTATATTTAAAAAATTAATTCTTTATGAATTAATGAAAAAAGAATTATTTCTTAGATTCATATAAATTTAGAAATATGTAGATATCCGTTACACAATCTGTCATAAATATAAGAAAAAATATTAACGTTTAAAATATTTATACTACTATTTGGTCTATATATTAGATAAAACTTCTAATATTATTTAATGTTATTACTTTCAAAAATAATTCACATTTATTATTGAAATATGAATAATATATTCAGTAAGCTATTATTCCAATGATTACCCTAATTACAAATTGAAACAATATATCATTCGTTTCTGTAGTGTTCTTCGTATTGAAAAAAGTAAATAATTAAATAAATTGAATTTGCACATAAATATCATAAGACATTGGTAATTATATTTTATTGTTCATATAGTTAATCTGTATAAAATATAATATAAAAAAAAAATTTTGAAAATTTCAACAAAGTAAAACAGTAATATTTTATGAAGTACTACAATAAATATTTATTAATAATATTTTATTAATTTAACGATTGATCGATATAATATTAACAATTTCTTTTAAATATGACTTCTACATGTTTATTTCTACTATTCTTCTAATTTCATTAAATAAATATTATTTTATTATATTTAATCATTTTCAATAAGCATTTGATAAATTAAGCTATTTTCTTAGTTATTAAGTTTTTACAAATCTTTTTAATTATTATTTTAATAATTAATTTTTTTATAATTATTTCTATATCAATTGATTATACACAATTCAGTTTGTATTTGATAGGTTCTATTATTTTAAAATCCAAAATAAAGTAAATAAATTTAAATTATTTTTAAATTTGGAGTACTGTAAATTTGTAATACTTCATATGGATCACTGTACACAAAGTAAAATATATGAGCACATTAAGTGTACGTTGTATTTATCCTCAAGATATAAATATTTAGTCATTATAAATTTAATATTCTTAATTTGGTAAATATAAATAGCTCAAATATCATATTATTAGATGTTTAATAAATTAAAAATATTATAATTCACCTCGTCAATCTAACTATTATGATTATTTTAGTAATAAAAAATATTGATATTTATTTTTTAAATTATATTTTCAATAGTGTTACATTTTTATTTAATTTATATTGAACTATTATAACAGTCTACATATTAAAAAATAGTACTTCATTAATATCGTATCAATTGAATAAATGTTTAGTATTACAACAAATTAAAAAAGTTTATAATGATTAGACAGGACTTTAATATTACGCTGGGAAGCTCATTATAAATAACGACTGAGTAGTTATAGACAAGATAAATTACAGCTGTGCTGCGTATCGTTTGTAAGATAAACATTGATCAACTTATATTATGGAATTGCTTTAATGTTGTTTGATAACTAACGTATATCATTAGCCGAAATTCACAGGTAAATATAGATTTATCGTAATACTGTGTAATAAAATGTACTTCTACGTTATATCCCGCAATTCGAATAAATAAAGGCGCGTAGAAGGCAAGATGTCGGCATAGCTGATGTTTTTCAAAATTCCGCTGTGTCACATCCAGCCAACCAAACGCTTATACTGCAACAATACAAGATGGAACTATCATGCTGTTTTAAACTTGCTGAATTTTTTTAACAAATCAAGTTAATTACTGATTTTAAAGCAAATACAATTTATTTATTTATATATTTGTTAATATATTTTCATTATTCTTTAAATAAATAAGTAATTACAAAAATTGATAAGGACAAATATTTCTTATATTATACAATAATCTAATTAGGTTTTATATAATACTCAAAGTTAAAACGCCAATAAACTATAATATATGGAACATTTTTTGTTTAAAAAATTATTCGTAAAATAGAAATAAACTAAATATAATAATATGAATACGCACTAGTAAACTTAATAATTTAATGAATAATGGTTTAATAATTTAATATACATGTATTTTTTTAAAGGTGACATTAATATTATTTAAACATTTTTTTTAATAATGTTATATTTGTTAAATAATTAACGAATTCTTTTACATAACATTTTATAATTTTTAAAATTTACATAAATTGTAAATAATAAAAATTTAAATAAAAAATTTTATAATATATAAAATTATAATAAATAACAATTACATTGACAAATCATTCAAATAAACAAATCGGCAGTATTTATTATTGTATAGAACTTCAAAGAAAATGAATGGTGCATAAAATTGATATTTAGAAAAAAAATAAATATTAAAAATACACATTGTAAAATTATAAACTATTATGTTACATCTAATTTTAATATTTTAAATCATTTGAATAGAAGAATGAAAAATGAAATATTTATTATTAAATAAAATTGATAAGACCTATTAACTTTCAAAAAATTTTTCTTTTTAATAAATTGATGTTATTACTTACTAATTATGTTAATATATTTTATTGTTGTATGTATAATTATTATTGAATAAAATTGCTCTTTTTAGTTGTTATTTGATACATAATCTAAGCTTATATAATTTGTGACATTTAATTTACAAATAATGTATTACTATTGATATTGAATTATTATGTTTTTAATCATTTATTGTAAAATGAAGACAAAGAATGATCGATCATGTCAAAATAAAGACTATTTCCAATTATATGATAGATATTGCATAATCATAATCATTATTTTTATAATTACAAATATCCTGTGCTATAACTTTTTTGCAATTAGTTCCAATGATTAGTAGTAAATTTTATAACGATTTATTTTAATTTCTTTAGCGACTAGCAATAATTTTTTTAAATTTTCTTAAATTTTTAATAAAACAAAAATGTATGGTTGATCTTTCGAAATATTATTTGATAATAATGTTAATTTGAAAATAAAATAAAAATCTAATTAAATATGTCATAATTAACTATATATTAAATATATAATTTAACTTTAACAACAAAATTTAATATTCATAATAGTTTCTATAAACACCTGTTTAGTATTTTAAATATAACAAATTAAAAGGTTTTTAAAATTAAAATTAAATTTAAATTAAAACAATTGATAATTAAAACAAATTAAAACAAAATATAACAAAATAAAAAAATTCAGAACTATTTTATTTAACATTTCATATATATATATATATATATATATATATATATATATATATATATATATGAAGAATTTGCATTTCATATAATATATTTATTAAGCATCGATTAAGGTAGATGAAATTCAGTTGTTATATTCAAATTTAATTTAATTATATCAAAAAATGTTAGTCAATAAAAAAATGAATATCAATTAAGTATTCAAACCCACTAATGATTGTTTTAATTGTTTTTTTATTTTTGGTTCTTCAGATTCTTATATTTACTCTATTCACGTAATGTTTTGATTTACTCCATTAGTAATCACTGACAATATATCTTTCAGAACGTGTCTATGATATTTCGACATCTATTTTAATATACATTGTTAGCACGAATGAAAAACTAGAAATCAGTTATAAACCAAAAATTCCATGTACTTTTTAAAAATACAATATTTAAAATTACTCATATAATTCAATGATTTATTCAAATCATTATTATATAGAATATTAATATGGGAAATTTAATTATACTTTTTCATTACAATATTTCAGTATGTCATTCAGCATTAATATTTTCTATGTTCTTTTCTATGATTAATATCTTCTACTAATCATATTCAGTTATGTAATTGAAAATAAATATATTAAAAATATTAGATTTAATTGTTTTAAATTTAACAACACTATTCTTAATGAAAATATCTATTTATAATTAACGATATTCCAACTACAAAATAAAAAATGACATAATACAAATATTTATTTTTTGATAAATAATAAGGTATATGTATCTTTAGCGAGTTAATATATTTCATAAGATTATTAAAGCTTAAAATTGTATTAAATTATTTAGACTTTATATTTAACATAAATTTTGTCCTTTATATGTTACTTATTAACAATTGTATTTACTTATACAAACTTATAGAATATATTTAATCCTATGACTGATGAATATTAATATTTATGCGGTTATAGTTTTACTATTTTTATTACAATTATGTTGATTTCCTATTATGAATTATAAAATGTGTTTCATATTTTAAATGTAATAAATATTGATATAAAAATATTTTCTTATCTCTTTCAACTGTATTATTTTACGTAAATGATTATGAGACAAAAATAAATTCATTCATAATTTCAAATAATGAAAGTACAATTTGTATCTTAAAATTCTAATATAGATTTGATAACATAAATCCTAAAAAAATCAGTTATTAACAGTCATTAAGTTCAATACAAAATCATTTAATTTTATTTCTTGATCAACGGCTTATTGTATTTTTTGTGTTATTAAAAACTTAAATAAAAAATATAAAAAATAAAGTTAAAATCTGTATGTAAAGGTTTGAGATATTTTTAATGTAACATTAACTCGGACTTTACAACATTGCTTATTCGATAATAAACATGTCATAATGTTTATTGTTTCTTTTAAATCATATTTTATGTCTATTTGTTCAATATTATTTTGTTTTCATTACATTTTCAATTAGTTCCTTTTCACCATACTATTCAAGAACACGATACAATTTATCACAGAAATTAATGTTTACGTGCTGAATTGATAGCTTATTTCTGCGAAACAGAGTTTATAAAAAACGGATTAAAGTATAAGTAGTTGTAATCAATTATCAGAGCAATCATATTGTCTGGGATCAGACTAAAAACTTCCTTATGATGGTGGGTGGAGGTTTGCTGGCAAGTGGAAGGGGCAATGCAATTATTCAATACTGCCTGTAATGTTTATAGTCTTTCCTTTTATTAAATATAATAAATAATGAATAGTTAATAATCTATGAATATTGGAATGAGTGTATGATAGAATGAATAGATCAGTGTTTCTTCAGTAATGGTGGTGGCGATAAGTCTGTACGTGTGTTCTTGATAGCCTGGAGGGTGATTCCCCTTCTTCCGTTGGGTTGAGTAGTTGTAGTGGGAGACTCGTGATGGTAGGGGCAGCAAGTTAGTGCCGTCTTGACAGCCGGCGAGGGGTGAGCTGTAGTGTACGAAGTGGTGGGAGAACGTCCGTATGATGTCACTGTTTGTGTCCGTGAGCTCAAGGTAGTAGTGGCATTGGTGCACGTTCGAGTGCTTGATGTGGAAGTGAACCGCGGTGTAGAGGTAAGAGGTAAGAACGAGCGACGGCGTTGCTTACATGTGTTGGCGGGAACCGCGTGGTGATAGTAAGAACGAGCGTCTGCGTTGCTTACATGAGTTGGCAGGAACCGCGTGCTGATAGTAAAAACGAGCGTCGGCGTTGCTTACACGTGTTGGCGGGAACTGCGAGTGTCGAGTGGCGATCCTGTCGTGATGGGTGCTTGTTACTAGAAGATGGAATCGCGGCACGTGCAGCTCATTAAATATTCTCGGCCAACCCCGATGCGCCGATAGCGCATCGGTGGCTGAAGTGGGCCGCTATTTTTCATGACGACAATAGAGCATAGCTTTGTCGGGTTCATTTGTTATTATTTCTCGGAATTATAGTCGTATGTTCCAGTTTTTCGGCTAGAAGCATTCCTTGAGGCCAATGTTTACAAAATAATGTTTTCGTGCGCTCATACCTCTCCCACTTTGTATTCCGCTTAAAAATGCTGTAGTCATTGATGATTAAAATACGTGCCTTCGGTGGGAACTGGTAGAACTGCAAGAATATGAATTGGTCGCTTGATTGTCGAAGATGCGGTTTTCAATGTTACCACTCTGGTCAGTCCATCCTTTGCAGGGTGCAACTCTAAGACTCTGGCGAGAGGCCACTTGCATGGTGGTTGTCTTTGGTATGTAATGAGCACTAGTGATCCGACCTTGATAGTATGGCTTGGATGATGCCACTTGGATGTCGAGAGGTACTGTTGCAGGTAGTGTTTTGTCCATTGCCTCCAGAACTGTTGGACTCGTTGTATGACTTGCCACATTGAGTGTATTGATAATTTTGAGTCATTTGTAGATGGATCTGGTAGAGTATTAAGAAGTCCTCCAATGTGGAAGTGCCCTGTAGTGAGGTCTGAGCAATCGTCAGGATTGTCAGTTAATGATTGTAATGGACATGAATTCAGGATGGCCTCTATCTGGGTTAATAGCGTTGTGATTTCTTCAATGTTAAATGATGTGTCTCTTGTCGATCGATTGATATGGAATTTGATGGATTTAACTGCAGCTTCCCACTTTCCTCCCATATGGTGAGCTGCAGGTGGATTAAATTTCTACTGTGTCTGATCGGCCATGAGTGTGGCAGTCATGTGGTAGTGTTCCTTAGTGCATTGAGAGAATAGTTTTTTGAATTCCTTGTCAGCTGCGACGAATGTTGTTCCACAGTCTGAATACATGATTTGTGGAATGCCTCTGCGGCTTGAGAATCTTCGGTATGCTGCATTGAATCCCTTTGCTGAGTAATCACCCACTACTTCAATGTGCACTGCTGACGTAGTGAGGCAGACGAACACACAAATCCAGGCCTTGTAGGTTTTGGCTCCTCGACCCTTCCATGTCCTTATGGTAAGGGGACCAGCATAATCCACTCCAGTGTGGGTGAATGGTCGCGAAGGCGTTACTCTTGGTAAGGGTAGTTGTCCCATTAATTTACTGGCCCGAATCCCTCTTTGTTTTGCGCAAGTAACGCATCTTAGAATGTGTGATTTTACAGCTGATCGCCTTCCTATAATCCAGTAATGTTGTCGGGTGTATGATAGTGTGATCTGGGTGCCTCGTGCAATGTTTTGAGGTGTGCTTGTTCGATGATGAGTTTTGTGAATTGTGATAGCTTCGGAAGGATGGCTGGATGTTTTTTATTCTCTGATATTGATGCATTCATTAATCTTCCACCGACTCTTATGATTCCGTGTGCGTGAGTCGATGGAAGGCGTGAGATGAGGGTAATCCTGTGGTTCGCATTGCTCGTAATTCCTGACAAAAGTATGTTTTTTGTGTCAATCTTGGCGACTGTGTTCTTGCTAGATCTATTTCAGTATGTGTCAGTTGGTTTGATGAAGGGCGTTTTCCCCTTAGGCACGCGATGAATCTAATGCATGTCGCAGTTATTCTTAGTAGTTCATTAAGTGTTGATTAAGTCATTAAGTCGTATTCTGATTCTTTGGTGGTTACGGTTAACGACTTATTTGGATGAGCTTCTTGATTGCATTGGTCATCTCTGTCAATTGGTTGCGCTGGTCAAGAGTCTGGAGTTGGTGTCCATGTTGGGCCTGTCCACCATAGCGTGTGATCCTTGAGTTGTTGAGTGTTAAGTCCTCTGGATGCGCAGTCAGCTGGGTTTGATGTTCCAGGTACGTATCTCCATTGTGCTTCTGCAGTGAGTTCTTGGATCTGCGTGACTCTATTGTAGACAAATTCCTTCCATCGTGACGGGTGTGATTTGATCCAAGCCAGGGTAACTCGCGAATTTGTCCATAGGTGTGTAGCTGTTATTTTCATTCTTAGTGTGGTTTCGATATGTGCCATGAGTTTTGACAGTAGCAATGCGGCTGCTAATTCTAGTTTTGGTATTGTTAGCTTTTTCAGTGGCGCCACCCTTGTCTTTGAGCATATGAGTGCGACGGTCGGTTTCTTGTTGTCATTCTGTATTACCATGTAAATGACGGCAGCCATTGCTAGTTGTGACGCCAGCAAATCCATGTAGTTCTATGGTGGATGATACTTCTGTATTGAACCATCGAGGTATGGTTATTTCATTCAGCCTTTGTAGCTCCCCTCTGATGGTGTGCCATCGGTTGACGACTTCGTTTGGGAGGGGGTCATCCCATCTGACTGAGTGGAGCTATAGTTCTTGAAGTAGTATCTTGGTTCGTATTACTATTGGTAATGAGAATCCCAATGGATTAAATATTTTCGCAACGTCAGAAAGGATGGTTTCTCTTTGAGACGGTAGTTGTGTGGGGAGCTAATGAAGTTGAGAATGTGAAAACGTCTTCGTGTGGTCTTCATTGTAGTCCTAGGATTTTGGTAGTATTTTCGCTTAAGTTTACTGACTGTTCGGGATTCTGTTGTGTCTTCATTGCGGTGATTACTTCTTGGTTAGGGGAATGCCATTTTGCCAATGGGAATCCGCCCGCCGTGCAGAGGTCCCTTAACTGTGTCGCTGTTTCCACTAGTTGGTTTAGATTGTCCGCACCTCCAAAGATATCGCTAGGCTTTCAGTGATGACTGAAATCTCGGAGCCAGTGTCGATAAGCAAGCGCACTTGATGGGTGGTCGATTGTATGGTTACCTTAGCTACCGCAGTTGCTAGCAGGGTCATTGTTGCTGTTGTGCTCGAGTGCTTCTTATTTAGTCATGTAGTGTGTAATGACTGGACAGGATCGGTTAGAGTGGTATTCTCGGAGTCATGCAGTAATCTGTGGTGTGCCTTGTGGCATATCATGCACCCTTTCTTGTTGTGGCAGGGTCGTGGTAAATGATCACCAGGGCAGTTACAACATCGCTTTAGTTTTTTTATTGCAGCCACTCTGTCGGCGATGCTGAGTTGCTTGAATTGGCTACATGTCCAAATTCTGTGAGCTTCTTGACAATAAAGGCATCATACTTATTTGTTGTCGAATGTTCTGGTTCGGCCTGGTGTCTTGTGGGCAGTTGATAGCTGACATAATCTTACGAATTTTTTGTTGGATACACGGGATTGAGAATGTGGACGTGTAGCTGGGATTCCTTGTGTTTTTACCATTGATACGTTTTCCAGAGCTCCTACTCGTGCCATTATGAACTGGTCAAATTGTGCGAATTGTGGGTATGAATTTTTGGTTCCAAGTGATTGTTCCCAGGCAGTTACAACTTGGTCGTCTACTTGTATCAATGCCACATGCATCATCAGTGCGTCCCATGCGTTGAGGACATCGTATTGTAACATCGCCCCCGGTAGGTTGCGTAGTCTGCTCTTTAAGTTTGATAGTTCAGGAGCTTCCTTTAATTGTCTTGGTGAAATAGTAATCGCTTATGTTATAAGCGCTTTTAGTGCTAGCCGAGGCGAGTTGTATTTTTTCATCAACAATTTCCAGGCTGCTTCCAGTGACGTGTGATGTAGTGTCATACGTGATATCAGTTCCGCTGGTATTCCTTCTAAGCAGTTATGTAAATAATGCAATTTCTGAATGTCACTTAGCCTGTTGCTTTGAAGTACTAGTGACTGGTAGAGATCTCTGAATGTAGGCCATGCTAGATAATTTCCGATGAATTTTGGAATGGAGATATCCGGGAGATAAGTCGCTCCGCATGGTTTTGCTGGCAGTGTTCTCTCTGCACCCGTGGGCATTGTAGTTAGTGCTGTGGCCTGTCCCAATTTTTGAAACAGCTTCATGATCAATGCTGTGGCCTTGGTGTAGCAAATGGATTCCTCTACTACGGCATTCGTTGTAAAGTATTCGTCCGCAATACCTGTTTGTGGCCAGCTAGTTACTATGAGCTTATGATCCATTATGAAGGTGTTGTGAGTCTCATCGATTGTGTGTTGAATGGCTAAAGTCTCGGGTAGACTGATGGTTGCTCTTTCTGCATCGAGGCTTTCAGTTAGTGTTTGAATGGTGCTGATCCGGGCCCATTGCGTTTGGGCCGTCATCAATTGTTCACTAGTTAATTTTTCCCTTATTGTGCAGCGTGTGGTCGCACCTACTGAATCCTTGATCTCCTTTTTCTCTTGGGTGGACATGTTGTTATAGTAAGAGCAGTAATAGTGTACTTACAGTAGTGAAGAAACTCTCTTTTGTAATCAATGATCCGTTTACACTGTTGTTAAAATTATGATTATTTTCCCTTAGAATTGGATGCATGCACTGATTTCCACTTATCCGGCTCGCAGGACCAAAATGTCTGGCATCAGACTAAAAACCTTCTTATGATGGTGCACCACGTGTACCACAGTGTAGAGGTAAGAGGTAGGTACGATCGTCAGCGTTATTTACATGCGGGCGTAACCGTGGTGTAAGGTAATCCGAAAACGCTAGTCTCATCATTACACACCTGATAACTAGACCGGAAACCACAAACCTAAGCCCAAGAGCAATCATCTTTAGCCCAGAATAAAACATGTCTAAGGATATATTGAACAACTAAATAAATATAAATCCCGCGTGTAAGTGACGCACCACGCTCGTTCTTACACCTTACCTCTACTTATAGGCTCATTCCCACACGTAAGATACGCCACTTCGCTCGTTCTTACTGCTTACTAACACATCAGCTCCTGCCAACTACATAAGCAGCAACCACACGCACGTGCACCAATACCACGACTACATCTGATCTCACGTACACAAGCAATGACATCACACGGACGTTCTCCCACCACTCCGTTCACTACAGCTCTCACCCCACGCCGGCGGCTAAGACAGCACGAACTCGCTGCCCCTACCAGCACGAGTCTCCCATTACAACTACTCAACTCATAAGGAGAAGGAGAATCACGCTCCCGACTATCAAGAATACACTCAGAATACAGATCATTGACTATTCATTATTTATTTATATTTAATAAAAGGAAAGACAATAAACATTAAAGGCAGTATTGGATAATTGCATTGCCCCTTCCACTTGCCAGCAAGCCTCCACCCACCATCATAAGGAGGTTTTTTTAGTCTGATCCAAGACACTTATAAATACCACTGTTTTAAATGTGTAGTTAAATATATTAGTGTTATATATGAACAAGAAACTGTCTTAAATTTGTTAAATTAGTTAAAATATTATATTTATATTTAACGCTTTTATGATAAATTAGACTATTATATATATATATATATATATATATATATATATATATAGATAGATAGAATGTGGTATAGGTAATGTATATATTATTTTTTTAAAATAATTTTATTTCTATTTTTATTGAGCTTATTACAATATGAAAGACCGATTAAAATGTATTTCATTTCAAATATAAATATTAATGAATTTTAATAAAAATAGTTAAAAATACATAAACTTTTAAAATATAATATATCCATTTAATTATTTTTAAGTTTCTATAATTATAGAAGTATATAAAAATATATTTTGTTCAAATATGAATATATTAGGATAATATTAGGAAAATATTAGGATCAAATATGGAACGAACAGTTTGAATTAATTTTTAAAATTATTTATTGTACATGAATAAAAAAAATTTTTTTCTCTTTGATCTTACACAATTTTTACATTTGATCGAAATTCTTATAGTACATTAAGCTTGTCCAGTTGTAAAAACCATTAAATTTGAACTTCTGTTGCGCAAGCCTACAAATGCACACTGTCCATTTTCTAGTGTAGTTACACTCTTTTTTATTTATATAATATGATGCAAAGTGATGAGTTGTATAATTCTAAAAATTAGTTTTAAGTATAACAGAATATTAATATTTTCATATTACTCAGAGGAAATGCAAGATTTTTAAGTATTTCATATAATATTAAGTTTATTAAATGATATGAAGCGGTAAACTTTTGAAGATGATTTCAACTTCACAGAGGTAAGGTTTTAAGATTACTATTATAATAGAATATATTTTTAAATAAATTGTTTTCTTGAATGTGAGATTATGACTATTTGCATTTTAATATTAGTTCTATAATATATAATATATTTTTGAACGTGTGATGAAACTGTCTAATGACAAAAACAATTTGCTTTTTGAATTTGTTAGATAATAATTCTCACATATCTTTAAGTAAAAAAAACAATTTTTTTTTAAATACAAAATGATTTTGCAATTTATGTGTGAATTTTTATTCTTTTTATTCTTTTGGGTTGAAAATATTTTAGGAAATATTAATGGATTAATAAGTGTATCATTGTATGTGATGTCAGAAAAAATATATTGTAGATATCCTAAAATAAAAAATATTTCAATATAATTTAGACTGTTATCGTGTTTAACTATTTTATATCTAAAATTTGATAAAAATTTATAAATATATCATAAATTTTTAGCCTTATTTCATCAAGAATTACATTACATATAATTGTGCAACTGTTAATAAATTTAATAACTATATTATTTTAACTCTAAATATTTATTTTATTCAAATATAATAAGTAATTCACAAAACAAGTTAGAATTTTCAATCTCATAAAGTTTATAACAAAAATTTTATTATTTTGTGTAACTGAAAAGTACCATATATAATGTAAATTGAAATATTTGTTTTACTTTTATATATTTTGGATATTGAATAAAATATTTATAGTTTATTTGCTTTTTACTTTTATGTACACTTTGTATCATAATTTAAAAATATTATTATGTAACATGTAAGTGAAAATTATACATTATCGATACATTTTAAGAATATTTAATCCGTTTATTTATGGCTTTTGCATATACAAAACAATATATAAAATTAATTTACTAAAATTTTTAATTTGATAAACTTTTGTCTTGGATATTATTAGTTCAATGAATAATTTAAAATAAATATTTTATTCTAAAGAAAGAAAGATAATAATATCATAAATAATTGAATCAAAACATATTGCTAAAATTACAGCATTTGTGTTCATTATACTTTAATATACAGTAATTGTATAATGGTAATATAAGAATACTCCTAATTGATTGTATTTAAAACGATTGATTATGTAAATTATTTTAGTTATTTGTGTAATTCTGAATCAGTCATGCAACAAAAGTAATTTTTATTTTTGAAATATCTGCACTATATTATATTCGATATCAAAACCAATTTAAAAAATTATATTATTACATGAAATCTAAGTTTTTTTTTTATTTGAATGTACAAAATCTAAATAAATATAAACAGCACATACGTCAATATAAATTATTTCAAAAGGCATATGAATTAATAATACCAAAAATCTAACGTTGTTTTTGAAGAACAAACATATGTATAACAGTAAGATATTTTAATAAAGAAAAAATAAATAAATAAAAAAATACAAAATATGTTTATATTGATATAATTTTCATATAATTGAAAAATTCATTTGTGGATTGGGATAAGTAAAAATTATATTTTATAAATTTTAACAAAAATACATTTTGTATTTTCTATAGATTATACATTCATTAATTAATTAAATTCTACATTATAAACTCATGTTATAAGTCTTAAATTATGTACAATGAAATATGGAAAACGAAGTGTTTGTGAAAATCAATATAGTTAAAAAATTATATAAAAGTATCATTTAAAGTACTCTTTATAATAAATATTCTATCCAATTATTAAATGTTTGAATATAAAATTACAAACATTAAAGTGAAATCAATTTCATATAGACAACAATATTTAGTTACATTATTTAAATATATTTTATGTAGATTATTTTGTTAATAGATTACAAAATAATATTTAATCAATGATATAAAAAATATAATTTTGCATTTTTTTCAATAAGCTTCAATTATACTTTTCAATAATTTTTATGTACATACATATTTCACATGCTTTTATATAATATAATTTGCATAAATAACTAAAAATAATTATAAAAATATGTTAAAAAAACATGTACTTCATATTGGTAATATATTTAGTGTGGGATAATATTTATTTTATCTGCAATAAAAATTGTATCGTTTTTAATAAAATGAGACTTCCAATTTTCGATATTGACTGGACACATTTATGTAGCAAATATCAAATGTGATGTCCAGGAATCCCTTTTGTAGAGACCAAATAGCAGTCAACATTCAAATTTTTTATTTATAATTTGTTTCTTCCTCTATTCTTACATATAGTTTATTCTTTATTTTAGTTTATTATTTACTCTTCCCATTGTAAAAATATTAAGATCTTTTACGCTTATTTCTGACACTATAAAATGTGAATATAAGTTAGCTGTAAATATGTTTGCTTATATACAAAAAGTCAACATCGTAATCTGAAAAGGTAAAAAAATCAAATGAACGAATAATAATAAATAAAATTATAGTTTCAAAGCACTTTTACAGTAATGTACAAAAATAATATTACATAATTAAGTTAAGTTAAAAGATATACTTTTCTAAAACTTAGGTAAAATAAAATGAATGCTTAAGATATAATGTTCTGTTATATAATAATGAATAGAAAAAAATTAATTTTTCAAATTTCAATTTATTTTAAAATGTATGTACAAATTACTATATTTATAAAAACTTTTATCAAAAGTATTAAAAATTCAAAAAAGTTATGGTACAAACTATTGTTTCCTTACAATATTATTGCAAATTAAACAATTATAGTTGCAAGGCTATAATTATTTTTACCACTTTTGTAAGTTCTAACATTCTATAAAATTTAATTGAATATAGTCGACAGATTTTTAATTTTGAAAATAAATTTAAAAGTATAAAAAATTATACTGTTATGGATATGTTAATCTATGAAAAATGTAAAAATATAATTTAAACATATTTTTCAAAGAAGCTCCAAGATTAATTTTCTTACATTAATTAAACGAAATATTTTGAAAAAATTTGGTTTAATATATCTTGATACATCTTAATTAAAGTATATAAATAGGTATATCAAAATTTAGAAAAAAATGTTAATCGTTCTTACTCATCTCTAAATTGAGTTTACAATAAAAGTGAATATGAAATACAAATTAATCTTCATATAATAAATCACCAATTAGCCATTCTTGTAATTTTAGAAGTAGTACTACTCAATACATGATATTTCAGATCAAAATTTTATTATAATTTTTTAAATAAAATTACTATTTGAAAATAATTTGTAATATAATAAAGTTTTTTTTTTAAATTCCAACATTAATATTGATTCTAATAAATAATTTATATTTCTAATAGAATTTAAAATTACTGAAACCAGTTCAATAGTATCTTAATCAGCTAGATTTGATGAGTATTTGTTTTATATTGCGATATCATAAAACCATAATAAAACTCAGTGATGCAATTATTTAATATATTTTTTCAAACCTATAGAAAATATTAAAAATTTTACTATTCCAAATGAAGAAAAAAAAATCAAATCAATTGCTAATTTACTTAAATCAATGGTAATTATGGACTCCTAAAATCTCATTATTAGATATAAGTATTAAAATATTAAAGATGGGTTTGTGAGTACAAAAAGATAATTAGCCAACATAAAACAATTTCTTTAGGTTATTTAGTGAAAATAAACGCCATTGCACTGATTACATTGTTAATTTTGCACATATAAATAAAATGAAAATAACTGCAAATTTTTCAGAGTTACCTAAAAGATAATGGTTATGATTGTTGAAAGAGTTCTGATATGTATAAAGAATTAACTTTTTATTAACTTATTATGGAAAACAATGAAAGTATATAAATATATTTTCTGCTAAGATTTGGACATTCTGAATTCTCTTCACCTATTTTCATATAATGAATCACAAATCACAATTAATCACAACATACAGTTTTGTATCAAGATAAATAATATAATATTTATGTTATCAGAACTAATCTGAATAATCTCAAAGTCACATTTTTTGTTGTAGCTTGATTATACTCTTAGCCAGACCGCAGTTTGTACATTTAAAATAATGATTTTATACAAAAAGATTCATTTACATATATAATCTAATGATTAAATAAATTACATAATCAAATTTGGTCTATTATATATTAAAGAATTATAGATAGTAAGAATTATATAATAGTCTATAATCCAAATAAAATAGGATGTTAGTAGAAAATCGATTTTTCCTTTAAAGTTTAAAATTTTAGATGGATCTTTAAATAAATTATTAAAATGTTCATATATGAACTAACCAAAATTCTTCATAAACATTATGTATGCTATTATATTTTACATTAATGTAGTGTGAAAGAAAATAATATAAATTAATTCTAATTATATATTCATAAAATAAAAATTAAAAGGTTATTCATTAATAATATATCGAAGTATTATTCAAGCAGTCTGCTCAATAGTATGGTTCGGTTTGTCAAATATGAATTTATTGTAATTATTTCTGTGATTTCTCAGAATTGTGATAAATATAAAATATTTTCACACCTTATACAGTTAACAATAGTAATTACAATGACATTTTAATTATTGTATTTACAAATATGTATATAATAGATGATCTGGTTAGCTTCTATTTATTTTATATTTAAGTTATAAACAGTAAAATTAAAAAAAAACTCACAATAAGAAACAATTTTATACAATTTTCTAGTTTAGAAAAAAAACAATTTGTATAAAAAATTTCATTTATATTAAAAAATATTATGAACCGTCAAAATTTTTTTTAATAAATTATAATTTTTCGATTTTTTCTGTACAATATGGTTACTGAATAGAATAGTTATTTCAACTGTAAATGATTAAGAAATTTCAAAGGTATCTACAACGCGAACAAAAATAAAATGAAAATATTATTAAATTATCTTATTACAAAATGAATAAAAATGTATTTAGTCAACCGTCATTGGAGAGCAATTAAATTGAAAGGAATCTAAAAAATAAATAATGACGAAGGAGTGTACCATAGCAGTTCACAATTATCAAATATTTTTACTTACTCAACATAATTTTAAATACAAAGCTAATCATTTTAAATGCAATTAAAAAATATCGTTACATGAAATTTGTAAAAACTTAATTCATAAGTATATTTTCATTCTATAGTAAATCCAACTTATCAAGGTGTAGCCACAAATCTACTATCGTACAAGGTACATTACTAACTTAAGATTAATACTATAAGTTATGCTTATAGTGAATTGTCGCTCATTGAATATTCTAAATCTAAATCTCTATTCATCTACTAAATAGCCTTTAAAGATTTATAGATACATTAGAATAATTTTTGTGTGCTTGCGCGCATGTATAATAATTGATAATAAAATTATATTAACTATAAATTTTTTCAAAGTAATAGTCCTTTTTAACATATCAATTAATTTTATTATTATTATTGGTATTTAATGAATTCATAATTTTATTAAGATATTCAGATTATTTGGATATTTCAAAGCAACAAATTTCCATACATTTGAAAATACTTTTGATCCTTACATAAATTATAATAATAAATTATCTAGTTACTTATCATTCATTGCTTGAAAATTTGGCAAAACATATAGAATTAATATTAATGTTTGAAATATCTACATTACATCTTTCTTGAGTAATCTTTGGTAAGACTGCTAATGTATAGAAATTTATTGGGAAAAGGATTATAAAAAAAATGAAGTTTGCAGGTATATAATCACTTTCGGAAATATTGATAACTGTCTAAAAATAGAAGTACCGGGCTAGGAGAGCCGAATATCTAGAGTTAGGTGTAAACTTCCAGATGGTGGAAGGGAGGATTGCGGGCAAGTGGACAGGATAGTACATGTATTCAATAATAAATGGATTTGGTATTTGTTTTAGTTTATTGTGATAATTGCATTAGTTGTATTATAATGATTTTTAGTTTATGCTTGAATGCCTTCGTTTCTTAAGTTTTCTATTGCTATTGCCACAGAGCTGTAATGTGCGTTGCATGTACAGGTAGAAGGACGTAGCCTTCTGGCCTCTATATGTAATGCACGTGGCAGTAGCTTGAATTTGCCTTGGTATTGTCTTATTGCTTACGTTGAAGGCTCTGCAGGTGCGCTTTTGGTGGCACTTCATTTTAGTCTGCAGATATTGCTGCGTACGGCGCCTCATAAGTATTTCTTGTGGGAGCTAAACTTGCCCCTTATGTGTTTGCAGATTGTGTGAGCTTGGTCGCTCTACAGTTCTTTACCTTGTGAGGCATATTGTGTATTATTATCGTTATTAAGGAATGGAACTTTACCTTATGAGCTCTACAGATTTTGTGCTCTTGATGGCAGCTAGTGATGTCTAGAGGTTGTGCCTCGTGCGGCAGCTTGTAGTTTATGTTTTGTGTTTTTCTGGCTATACCTCGTATTGTTTGCCGAGTTTGCCTCAAACGGCTCCTTATAGGTTGTGATTATGTTGTGCCTTGTGCACCACTGTTTCCTTGTTCCCTTTTCTTTGTCTTGCACTGCTGCGAGTGTATGATTTGATTTGCACTTATCTTGCACTTGTTATGAGTTGGATATGACTAGACTTTGCCTCTTAATTGGCCTTTGCTGTGTATGTCTACATTCTTGTTATTTGGCATTCCCTTGGAGAAGCAGCCTTGCCGGCTTCTCTGGTGACAAGAGACTCCACGTGCGCCTTGCTGGCGTCTTTCTTCAAGGCATTCCCTCGGCCACTGCGTGGCCTTTATGAATTTCCTGCTTCTTGGCGTTTCCAATCAGAGTGTTTCTTACTTGCAGTCGCACCATGAGAGGGGGACTTCTTTGGCACGTTCTCGCTTCACTATCCGAGCCACAAGTAGCTGGGTTTGACAACAGCGTATGCGTGCAATGTTGCCTTTTATCCCTTTTTTCGGATGTAAGACGAGGTGGTTTTTGCTTATATTTTTATGACTTGATTATGCCAGAAGTATTATGACTTGTCGTCGATAGATGCTTTGTGGCGAGGCCCTGTCAAATGTCACGTAACATTAGTTTTATGACTTGTTTTGCTGGACACTTGGAACTTTGTTCTCGCCAGATGTGTTTATGAATTGTATTTTCTTTAGATATTCGAAGTTTTGCTGAATTGTTTAGATTTAGTTAATCCGAGGCGCGTTTTGAATGTTATTTCTCGAGTCGTTGAGAATTCGCCTTTTTTGGAACTCTTATCTCGAAATTTCCAGATGTTTAATGAGCTGGGAGTTTTCTTACATTCTCGAACAATAACATTTGAAAAATACCTACGGTGTCATAGCAATGCCCCAACAATATTTATGTAGATAGTCACATATATTTATCTTATTTTATACAGTAGCAGATTTATAAAGTATTAATAGTCTTCTTATACTTCAATTTAATGTTCATATACCATTTAAAATTGAGTTTTCAAGATTACTGCTAAATATTTAATATTATTTTATTTTCTACTTGGATTACATTAAGAAAACAATTTTCTGTATATAAAATAGATTACTATTTTAATAATCGATTGAATTATTGTGAAATATACAAGCAGTTAAATAAGTATCGTTATTGTTGTTTTTTTAATATTATATAATCAATAATATATCTTGAATAATATTTTATAAGAAAGTTTATAGAATATATATACTTCTTACTTTTATTAACAAAATTAATTTTTAAATAATGTCCTTTTATTTTAAAATATGTTTCTCTTCTAAAAGCAATTCTATATGATTAACATAATTTACCATTTAGTAGAATTATATGTTTGAAATTTTCTCTATACACAAATAAAGAAATTTATTACAAAATAAGATTATATTGACCCAGCATATCTTGACTTTTAGATGAATGCCATACAAGTTAGAATTTATAAAATCATCATTATCAATTTTTTATTTAAATTTATTGATTCTAGTAATTCCCACATAATTTTAATAGAAGATTCTATAAAATTGTATCCACCAATAATATTGGTTATTCTTTATATCACAAAAAAAAATAAGAAAGATGTATTGAAATATAAAATATTACATATACAATTGTGAATATAAATCATAACATAAAATTAATAAAAAATAATATTTATTAATATAATTGAATAAGTATTATATATACATTTTAATATAATTTCTGTTACAAATAAAGCAATAAAACATTTAATTGTTTAATTTTTATATTTCAAATCAATACATATATATTTTTTATAATTGTACATTTAATCTTTTTATTTGAAAAATAATCATCTAATCCTCTAAAAATAAATAGAAGCTTTTTTAAAATCCAATTTAATTATTATTTTGCAATTAAAGATTTTATTAAATTTATTTTTATATTTAGTATATTATTACTAATCTGTTTACTAAATCCTTATGTTCTTTATAATTTTGAAAATTATATTAAAGCTGATTTAATATTTTAATAAACACAAAATTATTCTATATATATTTAATGTTTTTATTATTTACCTTGTATAAATAGTATAATATAGTTAGTAATACTAAATATTAAATATTAAAAATTTATCAAGAATTATTTCAAGAATTATTTTTTAAGATTAAAAAAAATTTAGGTTGATTAGAAAAATAAAAATAGAATTATTTATTATATGCTTCATAAGGCAGTATTATGCAAGTACGTAAGCCTGTTATTGTGAAATATTTAATTGATATTCGAAAAATATTCTGTCTCTTAAACATCATCTTTTTTAAATAAAAAATATCGACCCAAACTGATTAACTTATCTCATTTTCATCAGAGAAATTAAAAATCAAAGATATTTATGGCCGAAGTCGGAATAACTAATTAATTTATATATTATTCGATTACGCTAACTGATGTAATATTAATTATTACTTATTTTACAATATTAATTATATTACAATATTAATAATTACTTGTTTAAATCATAGAACAAACAGAAAAGTCGAAAAAAACATACATTAAAAAATGCTAAAAAATAAGTACTGGAAAAGTTGACAAGGTTTGCGAAAGTGACCGGCAAATTGGTTTTGCTTAAAATGGATTCTGTAGCTGTGACAGTACCACTTCGGCCACCAACAAAAAAAATGAAGAAACGCAAAGAACTAAATGCTCTCGCAACACCGCGCTCTATCACGAGGCGAAGTTCTGGCAAACGCAGTTCTCAGGTGTGTTATTTATTTCCACCCCTACAGGTATATATAAGACGCATGTATCAACTCGGTAGTTTGTAGTACCTGTATATGCAAGAAGCCTGTGAAAAACTTATAAATAATTTTATTAAAATTTATATATATTTAATTTATTATTATAATCTTCTTTATATATCAAAATCAAAATCCAATTTAGAAATAATATTCAATGGCGTCTAAATACTTTAAATTAATCGAATTATAAACTAAGTAGTTTTTAGATAAGTTTTTATTCATTTAACTCGTGCTTATATAATTGAATTAGAAATTTATACAATATAAATAAATATTTTCTAATAAAATTTATTAAAACTACACATTCTAAGTAGATATAATAAGATAGTTAATTTCAAATTTTATAATTCAATTTTTTATTAAATCAAAATATCAAACATTTGCATAACATCTCGAAAACGAATCGAAAATAATTATTTGTGTAATATTGTATAATAAAATACATTACGTATTGACTTGCCTTTTTAATTCAAGTAATAATTTAAATATCATACTAAAATAGTTTTAAAAAAATTAATTTTTATAAATAAGTAAATATTGTACAAATAACTAAAGAATTATTTATATTGAATCTATTAAAATTTCTAACTTTAATGATTTTGAATTTAAAAAAAAATAAATTGATTTTCTAATTTATTCGAGTATTTTACAAATTATAATTAAATATTAATAACAAAATATTAAAAATAATAATTTGCTTTTACTACTTTTACTACTATTTTTTAAATTTCTTGTAAAATAGATATAAATACTCAATAATAATCATTTTAATTGGAATTTTAAACAAATATAATAAATTATTTACATTTTTTTTAATATATGACTTCATGTGATTACTTTATTCTTTATGAAGACGTTTCCATTATTTTTCAAAACTACTTTAATTGTAAACATATATTTCAATTTTATAGTGACTTCTATATTAATTTGAATACTCTTATGGTAAAATAAAAATTATTTTCGTCAAACAAAAACAACATAAATTAATAAGTATTAAATTCAACTATTTTTTTTCTCTTATTTTTATGTATGCATATAAGCATTGCTAATGTGGATATAATATGGAAATAATTATAATTTCTGTTTTTACTATTGATAAATTGCTTTATAAAGTATTGGATAGTATTTTAAAGAATGTAATAGTCAGTGTACTTACTACTTTCCAGAAGTTTTGCCAAAATATAAAATAAAATTTATGAAGCTATATAATGCTTTACTTCACGCATTATACTTGCATTTATAATTGGCATTCGTTAAGTCTGACACTGTCCCATTCATGAATAGTTCAAAAGTTCAACAATGCAAAAGAAATAAAAAATATTTTTCCTATTTGTAATGGTGAAGGAATTACTGTCGGATAGCAGTGACAATCGTTCAGAGTATTGGAACGTATCGGCGATGCGCAGTGGAATGCGCAAAGTACAAGGTCATGAAGCAGACCATAATACTATTTACACAGCCATCTTTCGAGTGTGTGGTATTTTCTTGGCTAGTACAATCGTCCTCATTACAATTGTCCTTATATGGCTTTTTATCGATGTACGTCAACAACTTACCATTCTCAGAGTTGAACTCGACCAAGGTATGTAACAAAATTACTTAATCGATGAATTTTAGCCGATCACATGTCTTAATTTATGTTAGAAATCGACAAAGAAAAGCCTAATCAAGAAGACTAAAAGTTGATCAATAATTTCATATTACTTTACCTTTTTAATTATATAAATACTTTTCAATTAATAATTTGTACTTAACCAATATTATTTAGATGTGCTCATTTAAATATTTGAAAATTTCAGTGATTGCTGGGATTGAAGATATTCCTGATGCTCTACAAACATGTCATACCCTTGATAAGAATTTTAAATCTAATATAACTCATATTAATGCCGAAATTCAAAAGCTTAATGGATCAGTATATACTTTTTCAGAACAGGTAAGCTTTTATATATCTATATATTAAAATATAAGTATATTAATTTTAAATATGTTTAATTATAATTGATGTATTACAAATGGTATTAAGGAAATATTGTACAATTGAAAAAGGGATATTTTATCAATTCAACAACTTAAAATATTAATGTAAATTTATTAAAATATTATATATAATTTGCATTGGATTATATTGCATTCATAAAATAATATATCACAAAAATTCGTTCCTATAACATATTTGTGATGGAGAGTTTCTTTCCTCTTTCATTTCTTAAATTATATAAAATATATATATATCAATACAGCTAGTTTTATTTTAATCTCTAATATCTAAAATATTAAAAAAAATTTTTTAAATCAAGAATGTGTCTTAAAATACTTGGCTTATCTTATTAAAAATAAGCAATAAATATATTTATCTATTGTTTAATTTAATGTTGGTTTACTTAATTTTTTATGCAAATATTAGTATATTAACAAAATTGACTATAAAATTATAACATTACAATATTGTTATGTATAAATACAAATATTTAAATTTTATATTCAATTTTTCAAATTCAATCAATAAAAAAGTAATTTTTCTATTTAGATCTTATCTTTTTTCATATATTTTACCTTCAAAATCATTACTACCATGAAATAGTTATAAAAGCAAACATTTATACAAATTATCTATTCATAATATATTCATAATTTGTTATAAAGAAATTATATAAAACTTTTTTATTCATCGATTGTAAATACAGATATATTTTCTTATATTTTAAAATATTCTTGCACTTATGCTTTATTAAAACAAAATTAAATTTTTAATAATAAAAAAAACTTTATGTATAACAAATATAAAAAATGATGATTATTTATAATTAGTTACAAACAATGAAATTAAACATTGTTTTATTGGCAATAAATGTTTATTCAACATTCTTTTATTATTAATTATTATTTATATAAACGCAACAAATTATTATAGTTATTATACAAAAAAGGAGATAGATAAAATGATTGCTACTTGTATGCTAAAATAATTTTGGCATCTGAAGTAATTTGCTTTTGCACAAAATAATGTCACTTTCCTCGTCTTTTTGACACATAGTGTATCTAATGAATCTATATTATACTTACGGACAAAGTTTGGATACATCAACACAGTTTGGTGTCTTCTTATTTTTTCCTGCTTCTGAGGGAATGTTTTCCACATATTTAATATTAATAGTCCTATAGCTACAGGTATTCCAAAGGTAAAAGAAAAGTAAATGTGCAAAGTTTTATTCTCACAAATGTAGATACAGTAATCAATTTTTGTGAATTAATATTATCTTCTACATTGAATGTAAATTATAAATTTTACTAACAAAACTACAATTTACAAATGATTTTTAATATAATTTTATATTTTCTTAATAATATAAAGTATTTTTAGATCATTTTATGTTTATATTTATAAATATAAATATAAATCAACATTTAAATTTAAAAAAATTAATGAATTTTTGTTTAAATAATACATCAGGGAAATATTCAAATGTTCAATTATTATTATTCTGAATCTCATTTTCAAATATTACTTATCTTTAATAAATTATCTAATTTCATTCAATATATTCTGAAAAAATAATTTACTTTTTAATAGATATCCAGTCTACATCAGAAACTTCAACAAATACAAATATCACTGAAAGCAGCCCCAGAATTAACCAGCGTTCCAAATACAGTGAAAGCTCTGCAAAATAGTATTGGGGAATTAGAAATTAATATTCATGATTTACAAATAACAAATAAGATATTAAAGAATACTACATTAATTTTACAATACTCTCAAGATCAACAAATAAAAAACTTAATAAAAATTAAGGTAGTTTAACAACATAATATACATACTATACTATATATTAAAATTTTGATTAATATATAGATTTATAAAATTTTGTAAATAATAAATGAAAATTTAATTTAATTTAAAAATATAGTTAAAATAAAATCACAACAAAATATACTATATTAGATATATATTAAAAAATATTTTCAAATTAATAATGTTATTTATACAAAAATTTAAATTTAAAACTTTTACAATATAATATTTTATAAAATATTCATAAAACTATTGTTAAATTGAACTTAATTTATTCCATAATGAGTTATTTGAGACAAATTCCTGTATCTTTTTTTCTTTAAGTTGAATATTAAAGGAAGTAATTTCATTACTATTTTGGATTGATAATAATCAATATTATATATATTTAAAAAATTATTTAATATTCAGATTATTTTTACTTATATATGGGTATACAAAAAAAATGAAATTTAGAAATGTATCAGATTCAAAATTAAATATTTTTTTTTAAAAAAAAAAAAATATATATATATATATGTTAATAATGTATATCGTCTTAATATGACTTACTCTTTTGTATAAAATTAAGTTAAAGAACATTTATTAAATTAGGTGATCAATAAATTTAAACAGATATTGTTACTTTAATGTATTAAGAGTTATAAAATATATTGAAAGTGATTAATATATATTATAAACATTTTCAATATAATATATTATTGAATAATTATTATAATATTCAATATTCAATATTAAATGTTAATTTTAATATTCAATAATTCAAAAATATATGGCCTTTTGAAACAGTAAATAGATATAATTGCTGCAATTTACATAAGACCTAATTAAGAAAATATATTTTTCATAATCTTAGTAATTATTTTTTATTATCACATAAAATTTATTTCTTGAAAATCTTTGTAATCATTATTATATATAACTATTTTTTTAACATAATGAGTATAATATAATAATAATTCAATATAAATGTAAATATGATTTTTATTAATAATTTACCTTAAAAACTTGGTTCACCTTATAAGTAATATTTTATGTTAAAAGTATTTATTACTAATAATAACGATGTATTATATAATAAAGATATTACATCAAATTTTCAGCCTTAATATCTATTCTATTTATATTTTTGAATATAAAATTTATTTTCTAATTTTTTTATATGTAATTTCTTGAATTCTATGATTGCAAAACTGTTACATTAAATAATTTTATTTTAGAAATAAAGCAAGTGTATCATACATAAAATAAATATATAGTGTATATAAATAAATATAAATACATAATATACAGGAAATCATATTTAAAATATAAAATCATACATGATATATTAAATCAGTCAATTTATGTACTTTTGATTTTTTTAATCATTCTATAAATCGTAATTGATAGAAAAATTAAAAAATATTTTTTTTGTAATGATATTCTTATAAAATATTGGTGGTAGTTTAAAATAATATAGAATACATATTTCTGTATATAATTTATTTTTATATGAAAATAAAACTAATTAAAGTACTTATTTAAAATTTATTTAGAATGATTTGGGAAGATTACCGAACACAAGTCAATTATCTCAAAAGATTTCGAACAATGAGACATTTATAGAAAAAGATAAACTGTGGGAATTAATGGAAGAATTACAAAAAAATTTAACAAGCATTAATCGTACATTAACAATGAACATAATATGGACGCAAGAAGATTTATCTAATGATCATGTAATTTTTAAATATTTTCTTTGTATTTAAATAGAATAAATTAATAAAACATTTACTCTATTTCAGAAAAAAATAGTATTCTTCCAAGATGTGATACAGAATACTAATGCTCAAATACTTACATTCCAGCAAGAATGTATGAAAAAAAAAGACTATGAAATTCTTCAAAATTTAGTACAGTCATTATTAATTAGGGTTGATAAACTTTCAAGCAAAAAAGTGTATAAAAAAAACCACAACTATTAGAAGAAAAATACAATATCTCTCACAGTTCTAGCAATACATCTTTATCATTGATGCATATAAAAAGTGAAACTGTAAAAAATAAGTTGATCAAGCAATCTATCTAAAATTAATTTAAAAAATGTTATAGTATAAGTACAACTAAGTATATTAGAAAACTTCAAGTATGTAATAATTAATTTTTTAATAATAATTTAAATTAAACAATAATATATTTATTTTATAAATTTATGAACAAATTACATTAATATTTTATACCATAAATAAATTATATGGAAATAGCATTCGTAAATAATTTTAATGTAAAATATAAAGTATTTTGAAACAATTTATAAGTATTTTAATACGAATTTATATGTATTAATTTTAAATAAATGATAAAACAAATTAATATAATTATAAATTATTTGAATTACAATCACTGAATAAAATCGATGCATACATATACTGCTATATTATTAGAAATAAGTAATTAATTGTGATGTAATGAAAATGAACGTAGATTGTAAAGTTTATTGATTACAAGCGTAACTTGATCTAATGTTACTATAACTTTGAGTTTGTTTTAAAAAATATTTCTTCGTTCAATTTTATAAATCATTTATATAATATAAAAAAAATTGTAAAAATAAATTACATTGTACATCTAAAATATATATTCTACCTAAAGTCCATTCTTGTATACCAATTAAGAACTAATGTTTATCATATTAAATACTAATAAAATAAAGATTTTAGTAATAAATTAGTTTTAATAGTTTTATACATTACTAATATTTTGTTGTTTTCTTTTATTACTTTATAGTAATAAATAAATAAAATAAATATATTGATCAAAATAGTACATAACATAAATTTATTTATGTTACAGTTGGACATTTACATTATCTATTGAACCTTCGATGAATATAATGCAGTTCGATTTTAATATAAATTAATTACGATTAATATTTAATATGTATTAATTTACAGAATAATTACAACGAATAATATATTCAATATATGTAGAAAACAATTCAGCGATGTACAAAAATTGTAGCGTTATAATATTTGTTCTATATTAATACTTTTAAGTCATCAATGAAAATTAAAATTTGTGTTCTCAGTTTTTTAATCACTTTAATAACTTATGTAAATTTAATGTATAAGCAAAAATAAGTCATTTTTTTTAAATAAAATAAAAATTTCGACTGTTTTTTATATAATTTGTTATTCTAATATTTTAATGATGCATAAAGTTGAAATTTCTTTTATTTGCTATTATTCAAAATTAAAGAAACAATTTAGATATGTATTAAATTTTAATAATAGTATACAAAATAAGCTTTTTAAAAATATTAATTAAAAAAATCGTAAATCAAGACTAAAAATAATATTTAACAAAAATTACGAAATAATTATTTGAAAATGCTATATACACAAATCTTTCTATTACACTTTTATTAGTAATAAGTTTACATTCCACTTTAAATTAAAGTGCTAATACCAGTTATATTTTTTATCGTTTGATATGCTATAATGAATATTTAAAATTTTGGACACTTTAAATTATTTATAATATTTAATTATTTAAGTATTTTTATGTTAAAATATAAATTAATTTTATAGATTTGATTTTTTAACTATAAAAATAAATTATAAATTTCTTTTCTTTTCTACATCTTACTTTGCTAATAAACTCATTCAATTTATATATTAAATTACTTAATATATTATTAAATTTTTCAAATAATAAAAATATATAATTTGGTTTTTTTTAATTAATTCCAATATGATTTCTTTATAAAAATTTATCTACATTTTAGAAAGCATGAAATAATATTACCTAAATACTCTTCCTGTACAAAATGCAATTATAGTAATCGTAACTTTAAATCGAATTTTAGTTGTATTTTAATAATGAAGAAATTTTTTTAAGTATTAAATTTAAGTTAAGTGATTGTTAAGTAAAAACTTTTACCTTGTGGATGTTTTTGCTTAAATAAATCGTAGGATGTATATAAATTAGAATATATCTATATTTACACTTATAAAAATTGTATGAGCTTATTTATAAAATACCACAAAACTTTAATAAAAAAATAAAATTACAATTTTAATTATTTTCGAAAAATTGAATAGCATATTAATTAATATATATATTAAATAATCATTGTTTTAAACTTTTCATTAATTAAATTAAATTTTTTTTATCTGTTTACAATACTAATAATTTTTAATAATTGTTATTTTATTGAAACATTTATTATATTCCATTAATAATAAAAAATATATTGTTATACCCAATTAATAAATATTTAAATTTCTCTTTTAATTAAAACCAAATGAAACATTAGCCATAGGAATAAAAAAAAAGCTACAAGCATAATTGAACAAAAAAATTTTAATAGAATGCAAAAATTATTTATTACCTACATATGGTCACTTAAACCTTGAGTGTTCATTGGTTTTTTTGAATTTATAATTTGTTTATCTAATATAAACCATTTCATATATATAACATAAACTACCATCATTTTTCAAATTACCAATTTTTTTGAGATATTCTAAATTTAAGCCAATGATTTGTTTCTAAAAATATTATAAATTAAAATTTATATTTATTACCTAATTTAATATTATTTAAAAATATTAAATTCAATTTATCTACAAAAATCAATATTAAATTTATTATTTTAATATATTAAAAATATAAGAATCAATATAGACGTTTATTCTTATATTTCAAAAGCATTTTTAACTTTTAAATGTAAATATTTTTATACTTTATAAATAAATATATAAATCAATATTTGAAAATTAATTAAAAGTATGCTATATCAGCTATCCATATTATTTTTATCCTTTCATATTAAACTTTTTACATAGTAGAATTTAAAATTATTCCTTGATTATATTTAATTTTATTTTTCAATATTAAAGTTAATATTGTTAATAAAATAAAAATTGCTTTAAAAGTAAAAATAATCTTATTTGCTTTATATAATCATTTTTATACTAAATTTATATTCTATTCAGTTATGAATATTAGTTCATATTCAATATAAAATAAAAGCATGCAAAAATTATTCATAATTGATGATATCATTGCTAATAGATCAAATAAATTTATATTTGAACTAAAATTATTTAAATATATAATAACTTAATAATAACATGAAAATATAATAAGGGAATAAGCAATTAATATAAAGGAATAATAAAAATAAAAAATTTTTAAAAGAAAATGTAAATATACATTGCTAAAAATTTATTCTTTTTGACATCTGTGGAGTTTTTAATTATAACCAAGCAGAAAATATAATTGTACACATTTATAATTTCTCCCTTTTGTGCACATAAACTTTTCTTTCTCTCTCCCTCTCTCTGCCTCTTTCGCTCTATATATATATAAATATATATACACTTTAGGTCCATCTATCTACCTATATGTTCTTTGTCATTTGCTCTCTTTTTCTCTTGATTCCCCAGCACATCTCTTTCTCTTCTTTCTCTGAAACCTCTTAAGTTTGGTCAAAGATATAAGAGATTGAGGTCAAAACGATTTTATAAATTTCAGTAATATCAAAAAAGTGAAATTTAAAAAAAGATAGTTGTTATTAGAGTTTCGGAAGGCCTTATCGAAATCAACGAAGAAAGAAGTTAAGGAAGTTGAAATCACATATACACATACCATCACCTGTGTTAGTTGGAAAAAGCAGAAATGGCGGAATCGAGTAGTGAAGCAGCCTCATCAAGTGGAGGTAATATTGTAGTAGAGTCGACAACTGTGACAATGTCGAGCCCAGGTTCAGCTACTGGTACAGGAATGGAAGCTCCGTCTGTGTCACCCATTTGCGAGGAACTTGAAAAGCCCGAAGAATTTCTTGAGCCCGAACGCAAGCGACGTAAGTTCCCAGCGCTCCAGGCGGCCGGAGCTGTAGGTCAGGACGGCTTGCCCTTACCGGGAAAACCCGTGCAGAAGCTTGAGCATCGATTAGGTGGCATATTATGCTGTGTCGTTTGCTTCGATTTGCCGCGCGCTGCTGTTTATCAGGTATTCATAAACTAGTCTAATTTGATTTGATTTTTTATTAAACATCTTATATACATACTAGTTTTTATTTTAAGAAATTTTGTGCATATTTCTGTAGTAGTGAATCGTTTCTATATGAAAGTATGTAAATAACATAACCTAACTTTTAATTCCTTAATTGTATGTTATTAAATATCTATTTATGTATTAGCAATTTTTATTATTCAAATAATATCCATTTTATTATTTCCAAGCGGATGTATAAGCAAATGTGTTTTACAGTAGCGTTATTCTTAAATTACTTTAAATTAACCTTAAGTATTATTCCAATTAGTCTTATGCATGTTTGAACAATGTACATTATATTTAAACAAAAGCATATGTGTACAAACATGTATATTAAATATATTTATACATATACATAATATTTTAATTATCATTTAAATGTTAAAAAAAAAAAAAATAGGAAACTGATATATTAACACAAAACCATACCATCTAATTTTAATTTATAAACTGAGTCAACTCTAAATAAAAAGAAAATATTAAACAATTATTCAAATAGACCAGTTTATAAGATATAAATAACATTTATTTACGATTCACTGATCTATTTTTGGTAGTTGGGAATGGGAAATTTTCTTGATACATAAATAAATTTTTATTAATACAATAATTGTTTATATATTGTTGATAAAACTTTTTGAGTTAATTACTTGTATTTGTTCTATTTATAATAAATTACCCTAATTTGTCCTTAGAGTTTCATAAACTTAAATTTAGGCAAAAATAGTTTGTATAAACACTAAATTATATATTTATAAAATGAATTTTTTTATTTATATTATAATAATAAATTTTTATATTGTATATTATAAAAATTTTATTCCATTTCTTTAAAATGTAGAATTTCCAAATGAATTTTATATTGTTAAATACATATGTATATGGTATTTTCATTAAGAAATATAATAAAAAAGACCAAATATATTGTTTAATAATTGACTATCCAATTTATATAAAATCTAAATATAATATTATTTACTCTTAAGATTATGCTTAAAATTTAAGTAATGTATATGTTAATAAAAAATCATGAATATCAAATAAAATAGTTCTAAAACAAACTTGAAGAGTCGTAATGAACAATAATATATGTCCTACAAATTCTCTCATAAATATGATATATACATATGTATCACAATTTTTAAGTTAAATATAAGGTAAGTGAGTTTATATTAACATAATTTTTAACTAATAAAATATATTTTTCCCATTTAATAATAATTGTAATTTAATTTTGTATTGAAAATATTATATTGTTCATTCTAAATAAAATTATTCTTTAATTTTTTTCTTATATTGTATTTAAGGTATATTTAAAATCAACAATATTATTTATAATAAATATATAGTAATTTACATATATAATAATACATAGTAATTTCTTTAGCAAAACTTAAACGAAGTTGTTATATTTTCTATCTGAGAAATTGATATTACTTTAGTATATTACTTTAAATTCATATTTATTGTTTATTAAATTAAAAAAATTTAATTTATATATATATATATAATTTCACTAATTATCAGTCAATTTAGTTAATACATTTTTGATAATAACACTATATATTATAAACAATTTTATTTACGATTTCTTAATAAGTATATAATGTACATTATATTTAAAAATATATGAAGGTTAAGATTTTGCGTTAGTGTACATTAAATGACAATGCGAATATTAAAAATAAAGTGTATGTTATGTAGCGAAAGAATGAATGAAAAATAATTGATAAGGTGTTCATGAGATGGTATTTTTTTGTATTATCATGTAAGTCTAAAACTTTTTTAAATAAAATAAATTTAAAAGTGATTAATTATTTTAAGTCTATTTTCTGCCTCTCATAATATTTATCCTTTTTTATATTTACCCCTTCCTATATGTTCTTTGAAATTGAACATTTTTATGAAAAATTTATTCTTTAGCTTGTCACTTGACAAATAAAAGGAAGAATAAATGTATTTTACTTTTGGATTAACTAAGCTAAGCAAGATATTAATGATACCCATATTGTTTTGTGTTTCAGGTTATAAAACATCAAAGTAATGGTAATAAACATAATTTAATTTGAATACTATATGTTGATTTATGTCTCTTAATGGGTTTCCCAAAATTATGGGAGCAAAATAAACAATTAGCCCAATGTTTCTAAAATAAGTAGTAAGAAATCTTATTAGCGTGCTATCAATCACATTTCTATCATTAATTTTTATATTAGCAATTTAGTTTAAAAACTGAGTAACTTATTTAATTTGATGAGAATTAGTAAAATATTCATATCATTTGTTGAAAAATACTTTCTGTGTATCAAATATATTCTACTGAGATTTAAAGTACTTACATTAATGTTCGCAGTGTACTAATGGTCATTTAATGTGCGCTGGTTGCTTCACCCATGTCCTTGCTGATGCTAGACTTCGAGATGAGCTTGCAACATGTCCCAACTGCAGAATTGAGATTAGCAAGACTTCTGCATCTCGAAATCTTGCTGTTGAAAAAGCAGTTTCAGAATTACCAGCTGAATGTCAGTATTGTGCAAAAGAATTTCCAAGAAATTCATTAGAACGCCATGAAGAAACAATGTGTGAAGAAAGGTAAACTTTTAAAAATATTGTCAATAAAAGAATATTACAAATACTAAAAAAACTGTTACATAACTTTTATATATGAATACATTTTATTTAAATTATATTATAAAAATTATACTTAATGCAATTTTCTCTATTGTACAACATATTTCTTATATTTTGTTTATTATTGCTATTATGATAATTAATTATAATTTCTACACGCTCCATTTATTAATTTTAGCTTTAATACCATTATTAATATATTTCTTCTTAATTTTGTAATGTATAACATATTATGGTTGTAGGATATCAAGCTGTAAATATAACAGAATTGGATGTCCTTGGCGAGGTCCTAATCATGAACGTCCAGAGCATGAAGCACATTGTGTACATCCTCATCGTACAGGAGCTGATGTAATGGAGGCATTACGCGATATCGACGCGAAAAATTTAGAAGAACGTAAATTTTTTGACAATGTTTTTGATCTTCTTTCATATGAAAAAATTACTTTCAATGGTAATGTAATATAATTTCAATTTTTTTATATAATATTTAAATTATTAAATAAAATTAAGAATTTTTTAACATTCAGATTTACAAATGAAACCATATCGTACAGATGAATTTGTTCATAAATTATTTTATGAAACTTCACGATTTACTGCATTTAATAATCAGTGGGTAGTGACTGCACGAATAAATAATAGTCAACGAGATCCAACACAGAGTTCTGAACGTGATATGACTTATCAAGTATGTGCTAATCTCATAATAATTATTAAGGAGATTAATCTTTTAGATCATAAATTGCACTTAAACATTTCTTTCAGTTGATTCTAAAAACAAAGACCACTTGCCCTTTATCACTTCATTATCTTATTCTAAAAGGACCTTTCAGTGATATGAAGGTGCAATCCAGAATTCACAGATTTGATTTTACAGAGCAAGATAACGAAAGCCCATATTTACCTTTACCATTACCAGATACTGCTGAATGTAACAGACTTCTTGCTGCAAAAGCTATAAGTTTTCGGTAAGTAAAATCTATGTTAAATTTCTAAATTTTTTATTTATATATTTAAATTATTTGCATTTATATAATTATAGTTATATTAAGTTGCATTGCAAAAATTAGTTATATAGCAAATGGTATGTTATTAAAATTTGTATTATATAACTTAATGCATTTACAAATAGTTTATTATTTTTAATAAAATTATTTTTATTCTTTTTATATTTACATGTAAATTTTTTTCAGGCTTATTATGTTTCTGGCATCTAAGTAGCATGTTTTGAATGTATGATTCAATTGAAAAAACCAATCATAAAAGAATCTTTGATACATTCAATTCTTTGGACTTAATAAAGTTAATGCTGGCATATATTAATGAACTAGAAATTATGCTATACTTAAATATATTACGACATGACAATGATAATTAAAAATACTTTTTTATCATAAGTATAGAAAAAATTATGTAAATTTTGATTGTTATTAGACCATAAGCTTTTAACTAAAAAACGGTACGTAATATCAAAGAACAGATTATCAAAAATAATTATACATATATATATAAAATATATACATATTAATCACAATATTACAGAAAAGCTAATTTAATAAAATTTATTTTGTATTCGTTATGCTGATTTTATTATCGTTTTATCAAATGAAAAAATTTAATTTCATCATTAAAAAATTCGAAATTAATTTTTTAATTTACATATTTTATAAACATCGTTTTAACCAAACTACGACCACTATTTTATTCGATAATAAATTTATAACAATTATTGTACTCTAATTAGAAATAAACTATTTGCCTTACACATATGTATAAATAATAAATCATTTATTTACCTGCATTACAATAGCTATTTCTTTTTAACATATTTATTTTTCTTTAATTTTATATGAATATATATTAGTAAAGTGATTTATAATATAAATATTTATAAAAGAAAAATAATTTATAATAAGTATAATATAATAATAGAGATACAAAGTTTCAATTTTAAGAATTACAATTTTTTCATGTATTGTGTTACATGGTTTAATCAGAATATCAGGTTTAACAAGAAATAAAACAAATCAATATTTATAAAAAGATGTAAAAAATAATTAAGGAATTATATGAAAAAATTAAAGCTTCATTTATTTCTTTTTATATTGGAAGAATCTATTTAACTTACAAATTGAATATTTTATTTTTATATGTAAAAAAAATTTATATATATTTATATATAAATATATATAAAAATTAAATGTATTGTTAGTAACTTAAACAATATAAATTACATATTTATCTACAATTTTATATACATTCGTACTTAATTAATAATTAGCACATTGTACATAATTTAGAAATAAAAATATTTGAACACAATAATGGAATATACAAAATAATTACTTTTGTTTATTTAAAATTGTTATATAATCATTTAATGTTTTAATAAATTCAAACTATTAATCTGATTTGAAAGAAATATGAATTCCTATTTTACTTGTAAATATTGACTGAATTTGTAGTGAAACAAGTAGGTAATAGTGAATTTAACTGTAAATATCTTATTACATACTATATCAATTTATCTTTACGTTTAAATTATGAACTCACAAATTGAATTCGAACTCACGGATATTTATGAGACATTTTATGTTATATACAAATATTTCGTATTGAATGTAATATTTATCACATTTTTTCTTGATTGATACTGAAATTTCAAAAATAACTTTCGAAAACTATTATATAATATCATCCATTCATTTAAATTTAATTTTTAAATGATTTTTAATATTATTAATAATCTAACATAGATATTTTTAAAAATGTTTTTAATAACCGTGTATGATCTCGTAAATCTTAAATAGCAATAAATATAAATTATATTTCATGATAAAACAATTTTTTGTTGTTTGTCTTGCTTATAAGTATTTATGATATTACCTGTTCTTTTATGAAAATTTGAATTCATATTTTGTAGTTTGGAGTTGAAAATTAATAACATATTAGAATTTTATTAAATTTAAAGTAAAAAAAAAATTTTTTATATATGAAATTTATAATGAAATTTACATTAAATAAGAAATCAAAAAACTAATTTCATAAGATAAATTTATGAGTTATGATTACTAAATATATAATTATATTTTTATTGAAAGTATTTCAACATCATACATACGTAATTTATTACGAACATTTTTGGAGCTGTAATTTTATGATTTATTTATATATATTTAGCAACATTTTACGAACATTACGTGAAGATCTGCATTCTAGATTGACATGATAAATGTGATAACGACTTGTTCAAATAATATAAGATTTAATAACAAATATTTAAATTCTGTTTAAGATTTTCCATAATTGATTTACATAATTGAATGCAAAAGAAAATTATGTAATAATTCAGAAAAATTCATTCAAAATATTAAAAACTTCAAAAAATTTCTGTTGAAAGATGACTAGAAATAAAATAGATAACAGCAACAGACTGATCTATTTTGACCTTTGGAAAGATAAAACTATTATCCATACACATCAGTTTCTTGGTATTATGGTGTTAACTTATCAGTAATAAACATAATTATTGTTACAAATACACAAAAATTTAATTATTAAATTAGAAATTTATATTAACTCTAACATCAAATAATTTCAATAAGATATGGTTTGATGATTTAAGTATAAGAAACCATACATGGCAAATATGTTTATTATTTCTCATTTAATCAATAATAATTTTTATCAAATGAGTGTAAATTTTTAAATTAAGTCTGCTAGATGTATTTAAAATTTATTTTGTTTGAAAATGAATTCAATAATTATACAGGATCGCCTTTAAATTTTATCAAGAGCTTATTTTTGGTAACATTTTCTCCAATTTTACACAAAATCTTTTCAACCATTCCAATTGATTTTGCTTTAACTAAATACTAAAAATGAAAATAAATTTTTAATTTTAATTTAAATCAATTACAAAATTGACGATCTTACCTCCATTTTCATGGCAACAATTATTAGCAATGGATCACCAATTTGAACTTCAGTACCTTCAGTAACTAATATTTGGTCAACAATACCTGGCATAGGGCTAATTGCAACATCAAAATATGCGCTACTTTGGTTTAATAGCTCTTTTATATACTTTGGTGGAGGAACAACAACTTTCCAACTTCTATCCTGCAAAATGGATGAATATTACAATAATTGTAATAATACGAAATTAAAAAACTGTAAATGATTGTTATGAAAATAAAATGTTTATAATTCATTTTACAAATGAAAAATAATTTGAGTTGTAGTTATTCACAATATTTTTCCAAAAGAAAATATGTAGTATTTAAATATTTTAAGAAATTATAAATATCCTGAGTATATGTGAAAAGAGAATATAAAAATAAAGATAAAATTAAGCTAATTGTATAACAATGCATCGCTTTTCCAGTACATAATATTTTAGACTAGTTAAATAGTTTAATTTATTCAGTATACATTTTATTTTAAATTTACCTAAGTAGATGAGAGGTTTTTGCCTAAATTAATTATATTGACAAAGAATGCTGAAGAATTTTAAATTATATATGTTACATAAACAAATATAAACTCCAATATTTTAGTTACAGTAGTTTTGTATTTAAAAAATTTATATTAAAATAATTTAATGAAAATTTTTAGACGATATATTTCTACACATATACACAATATATTTATTTAAATTCAATTTTAGAATTAATAAAAAATTAATGTATTATAAACTTACACAAGTAAATAAATGTAATTCGTTTCCCATTTTAACAATGTAACACTTTCGTACAATACCATCAATATTAGATTTTAATAATAGTTTATCATTTTCTTGTTTTAAAGATCCTGTTACTGTTTTCCACTGTCCAGAATAATTTATTCTCATACGATATACTTCTGGTTCAATGTATTGTACACTAATAACATAATTTTCATTATTAACTTTAAAATCAAAGAGTCTGTCCAATGAATGATTTAATCGTAGTCCAGTTTCAACTGCAAAAGGATTAAATGGATCGTTTGTGCAAATAGAAAATTTTAAAGATTCTGCTTCTTCATTTAAAATGAGTGCAAGTGCTGCATCGGCTAGCAAATGATTTGGTACTTGAATTTCATTTAATAAAGTTTGATAATTTTCTTCTACAAATCCAGTGTGAATTTCGTTATTTCTAAACTTTGGATGTTTACAGATATCTTTAATAAACTCTATATTAGTTTCCAACCCTACAATCTAAATTTTAAACTTAATATTTATAATAAATTAGAGTAATTTTTTAAATTATATACTTACATTATATTCTGAAAGCTTAGATTGCATTATATTTAAAGCTTCGTTTCTATTTTTTCCCAAAACTATTAATTTAGCAATCATTGGATCATAATGTACTGATACTTTATCATTTTTACGAATGCCAGTATCTACTCGAACATTTTCAGATAATATTGGTGAATTCAAATAGAAAAGTTTACCAGTGACTGGCAAAAATCCTTCTTTTGGATTCTAAATGTGTGAGATTAAAGTTTTCTTAAAATAACATAAATGTGATTTATATATATCAAATCAATTGATTCGTATAGTATAAAATTAAATATTCTTACTTCTGCATATACTCGAGCTTCCAAAGCATGGCCATTTAATGAAATGTGTTCTTGTTTCAGAGGTAATTCTTCACCAGCTGCAACTCTAAATTGCCAGTCAACTAAATCTATACCTGTAATCATCTCTGTAACTGCATGTTCTACTTGCAAACGCGTATTCATTTCCATAAAATAGAATGTATTTGTATATTTATCCATTATAAATTCAATTGTACCAGCGCTTACATAACCAACAGATTTTGCTGCCTGAATAGCAGCTTCGCCAAGCTCTTTTCTAAGTTTTTCTGAAATTCCAGGCTTTAAAAATTATAAACTGAGATTAAAAAAAATTTATTTAATGAGATTCATGATTTTAAGTGAATTATGGAGCTGGAGTTGCAATTAATTATTTTATTATAGTTTCAATCTATATACTTAGACTTGAACACAAGTGTATTTGCAGAATTTATAAATGCCAAAAATGTAATTCAAGTAGTAAGAAGAAAATACCTGAGTACCTAGAAAACACCAGGAGATGCTCATATAATATTATCTTTCATATATCAAAGCAACCTTCAATCTAGCAAGCATATTACTTAAAATTATATGGTGAATAACAAATCTATTTTTGCTTTCTTATTTTATTAAATGTACTATATATTTTGGGATTCATTTTAATAACCTTCAAATATTAAGTACTTTTTTAAGTATAAGAATTTTTATAGAAAATAACAATTTATATTGTACAAATAAGTAGTAAACACATATAATTTCTTGTACGAGGGAAATAATTTGTTTTAATTATATGGTGTTAATGGAACAACTTAAAAGATCAAAATTCTTTGATATTCTAATTGTGTTAATTTATATAGTGAATTGTATTCAGTATAAAATGATCTAAGTACTACTATCAATTGAAAAGAAAATTTTATCAACACATTAGTAACTTTATGAACTCTTATGCGGATTGAAATGCATTTTGGAAACGAAAAGATGTACAGATCGTTAATTCATTCATATAATAATCAAGCATATTCATTAGGAGTCAAGTTCCATTCAGATTTAATTTTCTTCATTCAATAAATAGTAACTGTCTCTGATCTAATTATACCGTAAATATTGTGAAAGAACTAAATACAAATAAAAAATTCAAAAAAATATATTAAATATGAATTAAATAAATAATGAAATAAATAATTTCAATAGAGATTTTAAATAACATATTACATATATAATAGTTTGCAATATGAATATATTTTTTGAAGTATAAAAATCAAAATAGAATAATTTGATTTTCTAATAAAAAAATATTAAATAAATGATGAATTAAAGACAGTAATCTGGTGATTAAGAATTATTTAAAGCTCGAATTTACATCTATATGCCAAAGAAAATAAGAAAAATTTTTATCTTCCGTCACAGATGTTAATTTAAATTTAATCAATTATTTATATTATGAGAAAGAAATGTCTTTTTAAAATAAGTTATTTCATTCTAGAAACAAAAATATTTAAACTTAAATATTTAAATAATAAGTATTTAAATTTTAAATAATTTAAACTTAAACTTGTTTGGTAAAAACAAGTTAATACAATTCTTTAAATACAGTTACTTTAGATAAAATAATGTTTATAAATAGTAAATAATAATGATAAAATAAAATGTTTCATAAAATTTAAAAATTTTTTTTGAAATTATATAATAAGATATAATAACGATTTTGTGCTAAGAAAAATATTAATGATTATTAATAGATGTGATCAAGTTCATATTGTAATAAATTATTTGATATCGTTCCACTTATGTATTTATTAATAACACATAAGTTGCCTTTTGTAAATTAAACTAGTTATTTTAAATATGTATTATCTAATTAAATTTATATTAAATAATTTTATATTATAGTTATACTTTAAAAAATAGTAATGAATGGTTAAGAAATTTTATTCATACTTAAGCATTAAGTTTCTGTGTTAAAATAGTAGTAATTTTAACCTTGAAATTCATTCATCAGCAATTAATTAGCAATTTATAGTTGTAGATTGTTTTTTCTATTTTTATCAAGACCATATTTCAAAAAAAGGATGAAACAGCATATACATAGTAATCTTTAAGCCTTGGATTCGTTCTAATATATATAGTTCAATAGCAAGTTAGTAACTGCAAGTTAGTAAATTTCTAAGATGGTTCCATCTAATAATAATATTGAAATGGGCAAATATCAAATATTTTTGTTACTTTCCATTAATGAAAAACTTTGTTGTATAATATATAAAAATTTTGTACATCATTAATTTTTAAATTATACAATTCTTCTATAAGTAATTAAAGTTAATTGATTTATTGTTATAAAATAAAAAGATTTTATATTTTAATAAACATCTATTAGTTTATAGAAATTATTTATAATTTTTGATAATTAATTTTATTGCTATTAAACTTGATAATTAACTTGATACTTAAATATGTAAATTAAAAAACCAAATATTTTAAGTTAATAAAATTAGATTTCATCTCCTATTAAAATTTTAATACTATTTAGTCATAATATTTAAAAAGTATGATAATCTTAGCGAAAATAGAATGGTTTTTCTATAAGATAAAATTTTGTTCTCTATTTTCATATTTCATTTCATTTTCTATATGGAATCATTCACTATTCATTATCACTATCATAGATATTTCACTATTTATTTGTAATTTGTGTAACTACTTACCAGCACATTTATATTTCGTTATAGTGATAAAATATTTTATAAGATAATATTTTACATTTAACAAAATTTTCTAAATATGTTTCTAGATCTAATTTAATATTTTATTAATAAGAGTAAATTAATACTCACAGCAGGAGATTCCTCAATAATCTTTTGATGTCTTCGTTGAATTGTACAATCTCTTTCAAATAAATGAACAACATTACCATGTGTATCTGCAAAAATTTGTACTTCAATGTGTCTTGGTTCAGTAATATATTGCTCTAAAAGAATTGCTGAATCTCCAAATGCTTTTTGAGACTCCAATCTAGCAGATTCTATTGCTTGATAAAATTCTCTTTCATTCCATGCAATTCTCATACCTTTACCTCCACCACCACGAACTGCCTTAATCATTACTGGAAAACCAATTATATGTGCTTCATTCATTAACGTTTTATTTGATTGGTCATTTCCATGATATCCTACTCAAAAAACATTTTCATTATAATAAATCAATTTTTCCATGTTAGAAAGACAAATTAAAATTAGCATAAAATTAAAAATACCTTTAATAATTTGGACTCCGGCATTAGCCATAATTAATTTAGATATATTTTTAATTCCCATTTTTTGGATAGCAGTAGAAGATGGTCCAATAAAAATAATATTTTGTCTTTGACATAATTCAGCAAATTCAGCATTTTCAGATAAAAAACCATACCCTGGATGAATTGCTTGACATTTTACATTTTTAGCAATTGATATAATTTTATCTTGCCTTAGGTAACTCTGAGATGATGGTGCTGGTCCAATACAATATGCTTCATCAGCAAGTGCAACATGCATGGAATCTTTGTCTATTTCACTATAAACTGAAACAGTTTTGATACCAAGTTTTTTTGCAGTTCTTATAATACGACAAGCAATTTCTCCTCTATTTGCAATAAGAATCTTCAGAAATATATAAAAAATATTTAACTTTTTAACATAAAGTAATTGTAATGAAATTATTTATATAAATAACAATTATGTTACTAAAAAAATTAAATAAATTACCTTATCAATATTAATTTTACAATTTATTACTCCGATTGAAAACTTCTTACTTCCATATATTAAGTTTATTCTTAAAATAAAAATTTATATATATATATATATATTGATTATAATTTAAAATATTATAATAATATTTGTAAATAATTTACTTATTCAATAATGGCTCAAACTGTTGTATCTTAAACATTTTCAATTCTAAAATACAATAATTGATAAAAAGTTGGAAATCCTACAATAGGAAGGTGTTTCCTATTAGACTCGAAATAATTCTAATCGATTCCATACATTTCCGACAGTTTATTATTTAACAATCATATCTGAATATACAGTTAATAATTTTATCTCATTGGTTCTTGCAAACTTTTGGAATAGTAATTGATTTATAATAAGTAAAATTTGTCCATAAAAATCGACCAATAAAAATCTAGTAAAGATAATTTATTAGCACCAAATTATTGCTTAATTTTTAGGCTATTATAGTAATAAATATTTAAAAAGAAAGATATTTTTTAAGAAGCTGAGATTTTAATTAATTTTTCGAATTAATGGTTTAGCGAAACCTTTGTATATAGTATTAACATATAGTATAAAAAATATGTATATTATAACAGTCACTTAAAAGGCCTATAAAATAATTAATAAAGAAAAGAAAAAATCCAATGTATGGACTATCATTTCATTAACAATAGAGCGTAAGGACAAATTTATTCAATTTGTAAAATTTCAATAAATTCAATAAATTTTGCAAATTAATAACAAAAAATTTGTTAATTTCGATATAAGTTTAATAATTGCTTTGAGAAACAACAAAAAGTGTGACTTATTGCAGTATAGCACAGCTACTGAATAACAAAATTAATGTACAGAAAAAATTAACCAATTTTAAGTAATCAGTCACCAAGATAGTATATGTAAGCTCAAGTTATTTAATTATTAGAAAGATATTTTGAAAATATTGAAAACAAATTTTTTACTTAATTTTTTTACTTATATTCATTAAAATAGGGAGACAGTTGAAATGGTTAATTATTTTGTAACTAAGTATTTTTATAAAGGATATTTATTACTTATTACATATATAGTGAACCTAAATAGAACTTCAAATGACTATTAAATTCGATCAGAGATCAAGTGTTTGAACAATAACATTAACTAAAATTATAAGACACTTAAAATAATAAAAATTATTATGATTTAAACTCTAGTAAAAACTGTTTTAAGTAATGTGTATTTTAAATTTATGAAGAACTAAAATCATATAAATAATTTTCTTTCTAAATTTCTTGTCAGAAAGTACAAAACGTATATTTTTTACTTTCAGCAATTAATTACTAGATTTATCTGCATAATATAATTACCAATAAAATACAAAGATGGAAATTGAACAAATATTGCTTAACTTGTTGCTAAGCTTATTAATTAATTAACAGAATGTACAAAAAATTTTGTTAACATTATGAGTTAATTTTATATTATCAAAATATTAACCTACAAGGTTTCAAATTTGTAATTAAATATATAAATATAAAATGATATATAATAATTTCTTAAAGAAATAAAATTTTATTTTATGAAAACATCTTAATTAAAGGATTAAAAGATCTTATAAATATTAGTAAAATATAAACTATTATTTAACTTATTTTAAAATCATTAGTACCAGAATTTATTTAAAATAATTATTTATTATTAAAAAATGATAAAATTGACTGAATAGAATTGATACATGCACAAGAATACTTACTCTAAGATTTTGGTAATTATTTTAAAATATTCAACAAATATTTAATATATTAATATTAATATTATATTTTTTATAATTATGTTTTGATTTAATTTACAATAATTATTGTAAAAACATTTTAAAACTTATATAAAAAGCAGCTTCTAAGTTCATATTAAACAAAATATTGTCATTACTGATACGAGAAAAAGAAAAAGCAAAAAAATGAACATTTACAAATGAGGAAATGTAAGTACTACCTCTTAAATTTCATTAATAATTAAAATAGTTTCGATTCAGAATATAAAATTCTATAATTGTCATTAATCAAATGAAATAGATTAATTAAAAGAAAAATGAATTTATTTGCCTAAAATTTTAATACATATAAATATGAATACTGCGTTACCGTAATTATGAAATTTTTTAAAAGAAATAATAATATACTTCACTAATATATTTATAAATCAGATCTTAACTTTTAGAGTAAATAAAAAGAATTGATAAAAATGCCAATTTTTAAAAAATGATTAAGAATTTTTAATATATCCATATTTAATAAATTATTTAAATACAGGTTATTTTCAATTGTAATTTCTAGGACAATTTTAAAAAATAAAATTGAAAAACATATTATTATAAAATTTTTGTTCATACAAATTAATTTCTAAATACATACATTTGTTCTAAATTATCATAGTCTAATACATGACTAATAATATAAATAACGATTTTTGGAACGTTTATTTCAATAAGTAATACATATTGACAAACATATTTATAATTAATTAATATAAGTTAATAATATTTTATTCGTTCTATTCATTATCACCTTTTGGTTAGTATTAAGAGTATTAATATGGAATTTGGTAAAATATTAAAATATGTGATTTTTTAGTAGAGAAAAAGATTACAATATCTAAAAAATACAAGAACTTTTACTAACAATAATTGGTAGTGCAGATTGAAAATATTTATATTTTTATTACCTGTTCTATGATTGTTTAATATATTTTTATATACAATTTTATTTTTTATGGATTATTTAGTAGTTGAATAACTACATAAATAATACCTTTCAATGCGTATAGCATAATTTTTTACATTAATTAATTAATTACTTATTTAATTCCTTTAGTGTTTAGAATAAATGTTTTATCTTCAGTTTTGCAGTTATAATATATAATTTTTATTTTACTTTTTACACTTTTACATGTGAACGAGTTTGCATTTATGTGTTCTGCGTTATATTTTTCGCGTAAGACACTTCATTTCAAGAAAACATTTTTTGTTTATAATTTATTTTTAATTATTTATTACTATTTTGATATCTTTATGAAGTTTATTTATTATTTTTTTATAATTTGTTTCCAATTGTTTTTTTTTATTTAATTAGTATCCTTTATGTTTAGTATTTGTAATTTATCTATTTGTGTGAGAATATTAAAAAGATAATTATTTTCTAATAAATTAAATATGTTATTTAAGTATTGTATTCTTATAGCAAATACATTGATTTTCCAGACAATTTTTTTTCATGTATATTTCTGTTTCATATTATTAATTAATATTAATTGGTGCTTTTATATGCATATTTATGGTCATCGCTGGTTTTTAAATGTTGATATATACTCTGTACTTAATTCTTTATTATTATTTAACTACCAAAACCTACTCCTTTATTTACCGAAATTATTACATGAAATATCCAAAAAGAAATTTAGCCTATTTATTGGTTAGCATAATTTCTATCTCTTGGGGTATTTACGTAAATAAAGGATCCGTCTTTGTTTGTTTTCCTTAATCAAAGTTCAGTAGTTTAACATTTCATTATTTATTTTCACAGTTAATTGAAAGCCATTGCTTTTTCTAAGTAATATATTGTATGTAATGTAAAATTGTCTTATACTTCTAAAGCTTTACTATTCATTTTTATGAATCGTATTATTATATGATTGTCTGGGATCAGATTGAAAACCTCCCTGTGATGTTGGGTGGAAGTGTTGTTGGCAAGTGGAGGAGGCAAATGCAATTATTCAATTCTACAAATAGTATATCTTTGTCTTTCCTTTATTAAATACAATAATGTAATAATAGTTAATAGTTATAGAATGGAGAGTATAAGTGACTTATGTATTAAGTTTCTTCAATTATTTTTACATGTGTGCGTGATGAGCCGCCGCTGTTTAATCTATGTTGAGATACGTTGATAAATACTGGAGTTATACTTTTGTTAATTTCACTCTTGAATTATGCTTGCGCAAACACTTCTTAAATATAGTTTAATGTATTTTGATTGTGTGGCGTCATGATTGGTTTATTAGATTGCTTGTTACTTGATGATTAATTTGTATACATTGAGCTACAGTGAGTGATGACTTTGGACGCTTGAAGAAAGAAAAGTGAGCCCGTCATGGAGACTCCGTAATTTATAACTAGCAAAAGAGCTGCGCATCAGGCGCTGCTCAAATATTTTTCGTAGAAGCAGCGCGACGCCGGTAGTGTACCGATGCCTGTTGCTATGCCGATTTATAATCGTATATTCGAGTTTTCAGCATAGGAAATTTCCAGAATTTGCTACATTTTTTTGTTTTTAACATAAATGTCCGGCAGCTTATACCTCTTCCACTTTTGAATTCCGCTTTCAACTGTTTCAATCCCGAATAATGGTTCGGTATATTATTTTTATTATAAGTAAGCAATATTCATTCCACAGCTCTTATTAGAGATTCATTTTTAATTGAATTCTTTAATTGCAAATATCTATGAAATTCTGGAAATGCTGAAAAAAGTATTGATTAAAAAAAATTTTGTTTAGCTAAAGAATATAAAGAAAATCCCATGAAAAGTTCATAACTATTATCTATTACATTTATTTATTAAGTATTATTTATGAATGGTAATAAATCATAACTATACAAACCTATTTCATGAATTTATTGAAAATCTGTGACTAGACACCATCTCTTATTACTTTTATCATCTTAGAGATCCCTGAATGTTACAATAACAGTCATTCAATTATATCTGCTTTATGTTTATCTATTTTTTATTTTTCATGTAATTACTTTTCTGTTAAGTTTTTAGGTAATAATGGCCCATTTTCTGAAAAGAGTCTGGTTATTTTCTTATCAACTGAAAATCATATTTTATTCTGTATATTATTTTGTCTGCGTTGATGAATTTATTTATACTTTCATTATTTGATTTCTTATCATTCTTTAATAATTTGTATTACTTTAATGTCGGTTGATTTATCTATATATTATACTCATATTGGAAGATTTGCAATCCAGTGTCATCTTCGATTTTTCTTTTTTTATATTTTGAATTCCATATGCTGTATTTATACGGTATTTCTTTTGTTTATTTTATCTTATAACTATTGTTTCACATAGTTTTAATGTTATGAATGAAATATATGATTAATAATCATATATATTTCAACCACAATATTATATATATTAATCATACATCCGAATGTATATATTCTTTGCATTCAACTGAATTTGGAATATTTTGTAAAAAAATTGATCGAGAAATTATAATGTCCTTTCATTAGTTTTTAAGATCTATGGATGCCTCAAAATATCTCTTGGGTACAAATGACATATTTGTATATTTCAGTTTATGCATTTTTCTTTATTGCCTAATTTATCATTCTGTCTAACCGAATGAACCCATTTATATCTATAATAGTTCATATAAAATTATCTAGACTTGTCTTATAGCTATAAGTTTGCCTAATAATATGGCATTTTGTTAACAATTTTGTTATCGTTAGCCTTTTCTCTTAATTCATATGTATGTTTTTATTAAATTTATTTTGCTTTATTATTGATAAAGTTTGTCTTGCATTAGAATAATATTTTAGAGACACATTAATAATCAATAGACAATATTTTTATTGTATGGGTTATAATTGTAGTTATTAAATTATGAAATTGTATCAAATTTGCTTTCTGGTAAATTAATGTAAATATTGTGTTACTCATTATTTTTATATTGTTTGTGATTCATTTTAATTTATCTACGTACAATTTTTGACCAAGTAAAGAAGACTGAAATAGTTTTTTATGTTATTTTTAATAAAATTTCTATAATTAATAATAAAACTGGATATTTCCTTTTTACATAATACTATTCAGTATTTATCCGCTTACAATAAAATAATAAAATATAACACTTTCATTTCGTCTTTAATTCTACAAGATAATAATTTATAGATTATGTTATTTGTCTCTTCAATTCACTTCATAGTATAAATTATGTTTATTATATCGAAGCAATTAAAAGAATAAGATAGTTTGGCAATAGGTATAAAAATGTATACTAGTAGTAATAGAATTATATTTAAGAGAATCGATAATTTATTTATTCAAATGAAGAATCAGAAAGAATAATGAATAGAAGAATTTCTATCGTTGGTAATATGTACCCGTGTGTATTATATAACGGAGTATTTAATTGTATTATAATTTTAATTATATAACTTGGTAAAACAAATAATTGGTTTAATTATATATACAATATTTTCGTTTATTAGTTTTGTGAACATCAATCAACTATCAAATTCTTCATCATTGTTGATCTATGGTAATAGAATTTATAAACCTGATGCGCGGAAAAATATTTGCAATAAATTTATGATATATAAAATAATATTAGGTATTTTATTGAGTTAGCACAATATGCAGTGATTTATTAAACAAAGTATTTTTATACTAACCTAATAAAGTTTATCATTTTCTTTTATTAAAATATTAAAATTAATTGTTTTTAATTTTTTTTTTATAAACATTAATTGCATATTGCTGATAGGCTCATATGATTTAATGAAATAAAACGAAAAAAGAATACGCAGTAGCATCGGATAAAAAATTATTCAGACAGTGACAATTACTATAAAATTATTTATTATACTAAAATTAAATGTCAATTTTTTCTAATTTTATAACGAGTAACAAATTTTTGGAAGTTAGATTTACTAAAATATTTAATTAAATTTATAATTATTACTATGTCTCGTGTTACAATAAATAATATTGAAAATAATTTATAATTAAAATCGGCGTTGATTCTGAAATTTTATAAGTAAATAATATAAATTATTGTTTTATCTAATATTTAAAATGGTATAATTTTTAGAAAATTTAGAATACATGGATGCTGATTTGATGATTGCATTTATGGTATTTGGCACATAATAACCAATCAATGTTACGCTTTGCTGAACAAGTACTAAGGGTTTTTTTAAAAAGAAACAGAAAATGTCTACCTATTTACAATGATACTTAAGTTCCTTTTTTATAATTATATAAACGTATGCTTTATTTAAATTTTATACTGTAAAATCAATATTAAATTCAGCTATGGTAAGATCATATTTGAATACTATTTTGAGTTAGTGATTTTCTAAATTACTGATATTTTTATTAATATAAAAATTTACAAAAGAAAATTTTTTTAGACAATATTTTTAATATATTTAGTAGTAATTTATACTATTTTTTTTAAATGTACAAATTTTGTTTAATGTTGAATTTAAACCTATTATAAATATATAATTTAAGAAAACATTCAACATTGATGATTACATTTATTAGCCATCTGCTGTATGTCGTGGTTGTCGGAGACCATTGTTTAATGAAAATAATGGAAGAAATATATTTGACGATTCCTCCTTAATCAAATCTTTTGATTGCTATGACTCTTATTATAACAAATGGTACATGAAATTAAGTTGTGGTATAGAGTTAATTACTGGACAAAAGGTGTGTATATCTTTATATTTTGTATTATAAGTAACATAATGTAATGATTTTAAATCTTTAATATCGATTACAAATATTAAATATATATTTAGAACTTTATATTTAGTAATTATTTATATATTTTTATTAGAATTACATTTATTATTGTAAGCAATTAATAATTTGATATTTAGGAAATAAAAGAAGAGAAACTGCCACAAAGATTATGTCAAGTTTGTTTTCAAAATGTTGAAAGCTATATTAATTTTCGATTTGAATTGTTAAGATCTAAAGATATTTTTCTTTCATCATATGAAGATATCGAAGTTATAAATGATACCAAACCTGTGGATGTAAAAAATGTATTATTAAATAATTTAATTCCAAAAGTTAATATGAATGATACCATTAAAAAATTACCTGAAGTTCATTTATATCAAACTGAATTTAATAATTCTTCTATGTTATCAAATCTAAAAATAATTAATTTCATGTCAGACGCAGTACCTGAAGATATTATAAAAATAAATAAAAGTGTATGCACTGAAAATAATATACAAAAGGAACTTAAAAACGATTATGAAAATAATAATCTTAACCATTCAAATACATCAACTAAAATTACAAATATACCAGAAATTAATTTTCAACAATCTGATTATGATATAGAATCTGAAATAGATGTATGTTCAGGGGAAGATGATGATGTTTTTGTATTAGACATTCAAAAACTAAAAAATGAAACAGTAGATATTTCTAGTTCATCAGAATCTGATATTGAAGTTTGTGATTACAAACATAATGATAAATGAGCAATTTAAAATTTTTGAACGGTAATGAAACTTCAATAATGTAGTAATTGTGTGCTGTGGATTTGTATATGATTGTAAGGGACTCGTCATTTAAGATATTTTTATCATCCATAGTTAATTACTTTTCAAACCAATTATAGAATATATTGCTACTATAAAGAAACATAAAAATGTAATATTATGTAATATAAACATAATATTCAAAAATCGTTTTATAAGATACAATCTTTAGAAAACAGCTGTGATAAGACATCAATTATAAACTTATATATTGATTTTATAACCATTATTTACCCAAAAATAAAATAGCACTAAATACTTTAACATAAAAATTTCATTTTATTTGACACAAAATTAATTGAGATACAAATACTATTCATTGATTGATATATTTATCGTATTAAGTAAAGAGATAAATATGGACACCTATCAAATTAAAATTTTATTAAATTATGTTTTAGAAAATTTGTATTAATACAACAAATTAATAGAAATAAAAATTATAAAAGAATATATTAAGTTATTGAAAAATTATTAAATTTTTCAGTTTATAATACATTTATTACAATATATATTATCTAACAAAATTAAATAATTAAGTTTTTTAATTTTACCACTTAATAAATAATACAATTTTTATTTTTACTTAAAATATGTGTTTCACAATTCATTAGATTTATCACGTTTATAAATGTAATTTAATTATTTAAAATGAATTTACAAATACATTTTAACCCTATTAGTAATTCATTTTTATTTTTTACCTTACTCAGTAAATTCTATATATATATATATATATATATTTAATATATAGAATATATACTATATAAGAAATAGATGTTTTCTTTTTAAGCAAACATAAAACAGTCTAATTTAAGAATCATTGAAGTTACGCAATTCAAGTTATGTAATTTATTTCAAATTTTAAAAAAAATTTCACTAAATCTAGGTCATCATTAATCATTAATTTAAAAATCCATCAATATAAATTATACTTTATACTTAATAACAAGTAAATTGTTCTCATGCTTTACTTTAGAAAGTTTTTAGTTAATAGTATATAAAATATATATTGCCACATATTCCTAAGTTTATAAATAATTCTATTAATTTGAGGATTTAATAATTGATACAACTTTTGAGTACATTTTGTCTTAATAATATCTGATTAATTAATTCTACCAATTTATTACTATTGTTTTATTGCTTATTAAGTTTAACGTACCTTATCATTTTACGCAAAAATTGTCAGTTTATAGATATTTTCAATATTTATTTTATTTAATTTCAGATTTAATCTTGAAAGAATATAATTTCTCAAAAACATTCATAGTTCGAATTATCGGACCTTTAATTTTTCGTCAATTTTGCTGGACATTTTATTACTCGTATTATACTTAACAATAAATCAAATAATTATTAAGAACATGCCGTATTATTTGCATGTATGTATGCAATTCATAAATATCGAAGTTAATTGTAACTTGATATTTAATGCCTTCTTAATTGTTTTGCAAATTGAAAATATTTTTAAATTCATATCAAATCTTATATTCAGATGTTTTTGTGTTTTTAAGAATCAGAATTATTTAAGAATTACCACTATTATCCAGCAAACTTCGAAATTTCAAAATAATTTGGAACTCTTCAGCATTAATAAAAAAAATTGTGAGCATTGACCCAGGGGATTCCATTTTTGTAAAAGGTTCTATATTATCTCGTCCTCAATAGTCTTAGGTTATTGAAAATTTCAGTGTTGGTTGAAATAATTTTTCAATGGTAGAAAATAACGAAATTAATCGTTTAACTTCGGAAAACCATAAGTAATAAAATTAAGATAATGTATTTTTCTGATTTGCAATTATTCTATACAAAAATAAAAAGAATTTTCTAGAAATTACTTTAATGAATGTAAATATGAAAAAATATTCTTCAGATTATTTAATATAACATACATATAAATATGTAGAACATTAATAACAAAATATATCAATCATTAGTGCCTGTGTAACACTGTATTGATGCTTCTGATAAAAATATACATTGATTGAAAATATTTTTCATATATGTAAATATCTTCATTACATATATAATGAATACACTTCTATATAATAAATCAATAATAAGTATCTAAACAGAAATTAATCAATAATAAAATTCTAAATAGAAATAAATCAATAAGTATATAGATGTACTACGTTCTATGTATGTTTATTATCCATAAATATAAATAATATGTATTTGATAATATTTATTTATTTAATAATCGTTGAACATTAGAACATTTTAACTTAAAAATACTAAAATACGTTACTTTAAATAATTCGAGCTACTTTTAGAGAACAGGTGTTGAATTTCATATTTTTCACTTTAGAATTACATCGTTTTCATAATTTAAAATGATTATGAAAATGATAAAAATTATATGCATACAGTTTAAGATTTTAAATATAATTTTATATTATGGATTTTCTGTCTGATGACTAATTTCGAAAAGATAAATTAAACTTTTAAAAATTAAAATTTTATGATAAATTATATCTTAGAAATTGTTGAATATTTTTTGAAAATATGATAAATTTGAATCATAAGTCAAAAACAATAATTTACTCAAAATTAATCTCAAATTCGTCAATTTTGTTTCATATAAGACATTTCTTATCCAAACAGAATTAAACCTTCATTTATTTCTTTATTATTATATTTAAAAATCGATAACATTTATTATTTAAATAAACAAAAATAATTTTTTAATTTTGTATTTTCTTAACACTTAATTCATCAGAGAATATTAAAGCATATGTAAAACAATAATATCTATTATGATTTCTGATTTAATATTTTACGCTATTTAACTTATAATAGTACTTACATAAACAATTTGATTTATATTTGTCAAAAGTAAATAATATAAATTAAAATAATATATTATATAATTAATTTGTTTTCTTTTATTAATCCTAGAAGAATGCAGTCTGATTCCAAAATAGTTGTATCTACATCACTTCCTAGAAATCTTGTAGATATTTCTAAATCTTTAATTTGTAGGTAAACGGTTGCTCCTCTAACAAATTTGCTAAATAAATCATATAAAAATATATCATTGTTGTTACTTTATTAATTTAAAAAATTGATATACCTATTATTCTGCATTGGATTCGAACATACACAATAAAATTTCCATCCAAAATCAATATATAAATCATTATTTACAACTTGAAATATTTTCCCTGTGACTATTTTTTCTTCAATATTACCTAGCTGAAAATAATTATTTTTAATTTTCTTAATATTTTAGTATTGTTACGCATAGTATTAATAAAACTAAGTTTTACTTGTATAAACTTAGAAAATCGGAGTAAACTAGCAAAATATGTATTATTTGTATTTTCTTGTTTATTTATAACTTTTTTCGATATATGTTCAATATAATTTGATCCCATAAATTGTTTACATGAATGCTTTATATTATTTTGATTGATATTTTTTTCAATTGTAGTTTTATTTAATAGCATATTATCTGATTTTTTATTCGTAAATGTTTTTAATAACAGCGGTGTTAATTTACAAACATGATTTTTATATAATTGCATGAATATTTTTTGACGTTTTTGCATTGTATTATAAATAATATATAAACTTAATAACATTAATTACTACTACAATCAAATAATTTTCTTGTTAAAAAATTCGATCTACAAAATCAAATAATGCGTTTTACTGCATAAGGTTATGTGAATTCTAATAAGAATAAATATTCTGTAGGTTAGGTATAGTTGAAGTACATGAATTCTGAACACGAGTAAATGTATTTATGGATCTTATACAATTTAAGTTTACAACGTAATATAAAGTTTAATTTATTATCACGCGTAGGATAATTAAATTATATAAAATGTTTCAAATTTTTCAATATCTTAAAATAATAAATTTTTCAATTGTACAAAAATTAGAATATTCCATTTCTAATAGATGTTTTATTAAAGTAAATAATTGTTATTTATCAACTGACATAAAAGAACCCTCAATTGCTAAATCACTAAATGATTCTACAACCTTCTCTGATGCATGTAATAAAGAATGGGCAACAACACCTTATTCGTCAATTGCTATTAATTTAAAGGAAAAAACAAAAAAATCCAAAATAAATCCGTCTGATACATCAGTTATTTTATTTCCTGGACAAGGATTGATTAAAGCAGGAAAAGTAAAAGAATATTTAAAATTTCCAAAAGTAAAGACGTTATTTGAAATAGCAAATGAAATTTTAGGATTTGATCTTTTGAAAATTTGTTTGAACGGCCCACAAAATATTTTAGATCAAACTGAATTTAACCAACCAGCTACAGTAGTAATGTCATTAGCAGCTTTGGAAAAATTACATGATGAGAGACCAAAAGCAATTGAATCATGTGTAGCTGTTGCTGGTTATAGCATTGGTGAACTTACTGGATTAATTTTTTCTGGAGCCATGACTTATGAAGAAGGTTTAAAATTAGTTGCAGTGAGAGGTGCTGCAATGCAACAGGCTTCAGAAATATCATCTCAAGGAATGCTTTTTTGCTACTGTTTACCTTCATCAAATGTATTTCAAATATGTAAACAAGCTGAAAAGTGGGCAATAAATATCGGAGCTTCACACCCAGTTTGCAGGTACTATTTTAATAGTATAATAAATTTATAAAAAAATTTGTAATCAAATTAAAAATGTTGAATTTTATAAATTAAAAATTCAAGTATAATTTAATAAATTAATTTTTTTACAATCTTTTATCATATAATATTAATTATTATAATTATTACAATTAAATATCTAATTACAAAAGTAAAAAAATGTAGTTATTAAAAATATATATAAGTACCTAAAAATTTTATATAAAAACTAATTTTTTTTATAAAAAATAACTTAGAATGTATAAAATTCTGTATAAATTTGTTATTAATACAAAAGTTTTTCTAAGGATTGCAATATACTTACATACACAAGGAAAAATTTTTGGCGGATGTAATGAAGCTCTCAATTATATACAAAAACATAGTGCTGAACTTGGTTTAAGAAGAGTACAAAAACTTCCAGTATCTGGTGGATTTCACACTATTCTAATGGAACCAGCTTTGAAAGCATTTACCCAAGCTTTAGACAAAGTACAACTAGAATTTCCAAATACCTCTGTTTATTCAAATTATAATGGAAATATATATTCTTTCAATCAAAAACTTAACCGAAAATATTTAATAAAACAAATAATTTCACCTGTGAAATGGGAACAAATTATACAGAAAATATTTAATAGACCAATTGATTTAGATTTTCCAAGGACATTTGATATAGCATCACATGGAACAATGAAAACCATATTACAAATGATAAATGCTAAAGCTGCTCAGAAATGTTATGTTTATTAATGTTTTAATTAATAATTAGAGCTTGAATTTTCTACAGTAAAATAATATAGATCTATTTTTGTTTATAATTTTCATATATATTAATATATTTTTAATAAATTAACCATTTTTTAATTTTTAATTACTTTTAATTTATATTTGTTAGAGAAAGAAAAATATAATATGCATAGTTAAATGCACATAAATAAAGTTACATTATTCAGTAATGTGTGGTTATAAATTTGATATGTGTATGAAATTGATAAAAATATTATAAATGATCCTAATATGTACAGTACCCAAATATTATGTATCTTACAAGAGAAAAAAATAAAATTTATTATTCTGATAAAAATTTGTTCTAAATACAGAATGAAAATGGTATAATGTTAAATGATAGGGCAGACTATCAATTTGTTCAAATACATTTACAAAAAACAATTTGTTGATAATTAACCAATATTAAATTAATAGAACTTAATATAAAACAGATTAATGTAAACAATTATTTGATATTAAATGAAATATTTAAATATTATAATGTAACTAAAATAAACTAATTAATTTATATTTTTTTTCTATATTTATTACTTTTAATCATAATTTAAAAAATTTATATTACAATTAATTTATATTATTATTCATACATTGTTCATACATCATACAATATTCATACATTATTTATACATACTATTTTGCAATATCAATAAATTAAATATAAATCATAATTTGAAACAGTTTTAATGTTATTTACAGGGTACAAGAAAAATTGGTTATATTATTTTATATAAAAAATTTTGAAAGCATATTTTATTTATATCAAATATATTATTTCATATATTCAATAAACATCTTTTACACACATATAATTGAAAATAAGAGAAATATTTGAAGTTTACAATAAGTAATTACAATATTTCCTTTTTTATCAATCAAATAATTCTTAAATAAAACAATAAGATAAAGTAATAAATTAAAGATTTACAAAATACTTTTATAGACGTTATATTTTTTTTATTTTTGAATATTTAAATGTTTCTAATGTGCCTTGGTCTATGCACTAATAAGCAACACGACGATAAACCTGAACTTAGTTTTGCTAGTTCAGAGATAGATAATACTTTTATTGGAAATTCTACTTTTTCTGCAAAAACTTTACTTGATAGTGGTATCTCATCACATATTCTATGAATTAATGTTCCATTTATGTATAGAACATTAGCAGCTTCATCTTCAGGAACTGTTAAGGTTTGATAGTTGTATGTTGCTTCCCTTTCAATTCGCTAAATAACATTTTTTTATTAATAGAAAATCTTTTGAATAATATTATATGCTGTTAAATATGATATATATCTAAAAATGATGTATTTAAAAATAAATAAAAATTAAATTATTTTGTAACCCAAAGGACATAAATAAAATCTATTCATTAAATTTTATATGAAATTGACTATTTAGTTCTAAAAATTAACATAATTTGTTACTTAAAAATGACTCGAATATTAATTAAATACAAATGTAACATTAACTTAAAGTTGAATATATAAAAGGATTACCTTAAGCACTTCTTGTGATTCTTTGCCTGCTCCAACACAAATAACTTCAGATCCTGCCATTGTTACTAAAGCTTTCAAACGTTTAGATTCTGCTACCTATTAAAAAGTATTATTCATTTAATATTAAATTGAAAAATGTTAAATTAATTTAAGTTAATTTGAATCGTATTTAATTTTACAACTTCAAAAGAACAAAGTTGGCATTTCTTGATATCAGATGTGTATTATGAATTTTTTATAAATCATTATTGTACATATATTAAAGGTTACAAAAACATTTTGAATATATATATTTATTAATTAGTAAACTAACTTTGTAAGAAGAAGTAAGTTATTGGAAGATGTTGGAACACCAAAACAATACCCAATCTATTGTTTACATAAAATAAAAACCACACACATGCAAATAATAATCTAATAATTAGCGCCTATTCTTAAAATTTTCATATTTTACAAGATTTATACTGAAATATGTTTAGTGATAGATTGAACAACTTATATTAATATTTTCACTATTTTATAACTACATGCGTAAAATAATTATATAAATATTTTACGTGTGCTAATTTGTAGCTATAATTTTTAATTGATTTATATTTTTATAAAATCTATAAAATAAAATTGTTCTAATTTAATTCCTAGCTTTTCTTATTGAAGCAGATTTAACCTCTGAAATGTTGTTTCCTATGTATTTTTGTTACCTCCAAAGCATATATTTTCATTTAATATACATTTAATATTTAATTTTTACAGTTATATTGTTTTTTCCTTGAATCTTCATTTCCATAATTCATCATCCATAGTCCAGATGTTTTTACTATTTTTAATTTAAATATTAAATTTTATACCGTACAAATATAAAGAAAAAAATATATCGTCAAAAATATCATGATTAATAAATATTTAATATTATTACTAAAATATCAATTTATAAATGAATAGCAAATCGCGTAACAAATAAATATGCAATAAATTATTTTTAAATTTGTTTCAAAACATTAATAGTTGCTTAAAATTATTTAAAGTATGTTATTTTCTAGCATATTCTTAAAATAAATTATAATAAGTATTTTGTATTTTGATCTTGTGATACTCTTTAAAAAACACAAAAATAATAAAAAAATTATGTGTGAGCTGAAATAATTAACCTTATGTCAGTATAAGTAAATATCAATCAATGCACAGTTTACCACAATTTGAAGTAATTATAAATACTCAAATTGTCTCTGTTAATTGTAATTAATAGTACCTAAAATCATTTACTAAATGTCGTAATAATAATAGAAAGAAGATATATAAGTGCATAATAATAAATATTCTAATCTATAAATATATTAGCTTGTAAATGATTAAAAATTTAATATTAAAAAAAAAATTGTATAATCAAATGATATATATTCTTAATTTAACTATTATTCTTGAAATAATATTAATAATATAAATTATATTCAAAATATTGATTTTAAAAAATATGCAAGAAGTGGAACAGCAATTTATATTGATTTCACGATTTTTTATTTGAATTAGAGCTGTGGAAAACTTCTTTATTTATTTATCTTAAATATATTACAAAATAGTAAACTAAATAATTTAATATTTAATTTTTAATATATATATATTTCTATATAAAATAGTTTAAATAATATATGATATTAAATATTTTAGAATTTAGTATTACTAAGAAAATATTATAAAAAAAATTGCTATAAAGTTTCAGAATGAATGATAGCTACTTATATATTTTTCAGTTTACTTTAATAGGTACACAGGGATATTCTGGAAATGCTGCAGCAACTGCTCTTGCTCCAGCTTCATTTGTAAACCGAGATAATCCAATAAAAAATTCTCTCCCTAAAATAGAACAAATTTTTTTAATTTACTGTATTAAAATATTTGAATTAAAAAAAATCTTATATTATAAATACTTGAAAATATAAAAACCTGTAAATAAAACATCACCACCATCTAAACACGCATTTTTATCAGATATTTCTATAAGTGGAATCTCTAATTCTTTTTTAAGCACTGTTTGTATTATTTCAATCTAAAATATACAATTAATTTAATTTAGTGACTACAATTTATATTTTTTAATAGAAAAACATCAAATAATATAATATTAAAATTAGATCAATTTTATAGAGCTTATATGTTTTAATATATTTCTGTTATGTAATAATCCTTTTTAACAGAATAATTAATTTTTTTAATTATTTAGTATTGAACTTTTCAAAACTTTAAAAAAATCTAATAAAACACAAATTGTATACAAACTTATAAAAAAATATTCAAGATACATAATTTTAATATCATTAAATTATCTTTAAATCTTTAAATAATACAAACGAAAAATATGAATACAGTTTAAAATAAATTTTATTAGTTTTATAATTTGACAATGTCAGTTGGAATACTTAAGTCATACATAATTTTTTTAATATATTAATTTTTTTATTTTATAGTAGTAACTTTATTATTTAAAAATTATAATTTCAAATAAAACGAAAAATTTTTCTAAAAAAAGTACAACTTCTATTGCTTACTTCCTTATGACGAGATGGTTCATTAGGTTGTGCAATAAGGGCAATACCATTACAGACGATAGCTATATCTTCTACGAATACGCATAGAGGCGAATTTTCATCAGGAGGCATTTCAATAACATCAATACCTAATTCTCGTAATAGCTCAGCAAGAGCCTGATGCTGTTTTTTTGCTTCTTCAAGTTGTACTTCACCACAATTTCGTAAAGATAACGGAATTCGACATAAAACTGCGTGTGTATAACGTATCGACATTTTTCTTCAAAAACAATCTTTTATAATATATATATTTTATTTTAATTTACTTTTTTAAATTGTTCATATGTTATTATATTTATACAACTTTTAAAATGATTAAATTTATAATCTCAGAAAAATCCTATGAAATAAATCTTAACTAACGAATTATTATTTTTGGCCTACCAAACCATTGACAAGTATAGAATAAATTAATTTGAAGCATGCGCAAATTATTTAGACTAATTTTATTTATATTTATATCATAGCTTTTATTATAATTAAAAATATCGAGTTTATGTAATTTGGAAAATTCTATTAATTTTCTCATAAAAATTTAGAAGAAATACTTATTATTTAATATACTATTTAATATTTCTTTAATAAAGTATAACACTATAATTAAAGTTAAGAATGAATTCAATAAATATATTTTTTAAACGAATAAATTAATTTAATTAGTTACGTTAATTTCATTATTTGAAAATTATTTTCGATAATTAAAGAAAAAATAAAATTTTGTCTTTGTTATACGTCATACACACTTTCAAAAGAGCCTATAAGCTTATATCTCCATTATCCGTGGTTTAAAAATGCTTTCTCTGGATATATTGTCTGACTCATATCCCCTGTATTGTTTATGGGATTATTTGATAATATAGTAAGTAATTAATTCATCAAAGCGTATGTAATCGAAGTTTTATTTTAATGTTTTTCAATATGTTCTGCATAACACATATAATAATTAATTAACATAAAATATTTTATACTTTTTCTTAATAAAAATTTTCACTTAAAATAATAAGTAAATTACTTCATTTTATAATTTTATAATTTTATCTTCAATCTACAACTTTCAATAACTAACTAAATATTACAATCACATTAATTAAATTGAGGCAATAACAAGTATATGCTACCTGTTCATAATTACCTATTTTTGTACTAAATGCACTAAAATTGTTAGATTCATGATCATAGTTAATGAATTCTCTAATTGGTACTTATAAATGCGTAAAATATAATTCTTGCTAAAACGTAAATTATTAAAACATTTTAACTTTTGAATGACGCATTAAAAAAAAAGTATATCATATTAATGGAATAAAATTGTATTTAGGGTTAAAATATTTTATTATTTTAACATTGGACTTATATATAGTATTTAATTTGTATTAGATAGCATATTTTTATATTTTAGTTTTCAATATCGAACAGTATGACAATAAAAAAAAAATTAGAATGAGTTTCTCAAATATTTTTTTCTTATTACCATAATTAATGAATAATTAATGAATATGATTAAATAGTTAAATTAGAGTCATTAAATTCAGAATACAGGTCTTCACAAATAACACAGCTTACCATTATGAACAGTAAATTAGTAAACAGCCATTTTTGTTATTCAATACATTGAACAAATATTATGATTATATGTTTTGTAATTATAAACTATAAAAAATTTTGTCAAAATTTTTGATTTTAAAATATTTGACTCAGAATTTCTTTTTTATTATTATTTTGAATAAATAAAATAATTGTTAAAGTAAATAAAAAATGTTGAATCGTATAAAATGTTAGTATAAACAACAATATGTATAATTGACAAATATGTAAACTAAAATTTTTATCTACTATCATTAGAATATACTACATTAAAAATAAAGTATTTATATATTTAAAAAGAAATAAATACAATTTTCTATTTTAATTTATATTATTCTGTTCAAAATTAGATATAAATAATTTTTAAACACATTATGTAGGTAACTTAAGAATATATATTTAATAGTTACAAAGTGACAAAAGTGTAATAATTTTAACAGTTATATTTTTAATTATTTACAAAATCTGTTATATAAATTGTATGTATTTTAAATACCTATTATAATCTTTTGTATCTTAATCCAATCTATAAGTTTCTGTATTAATGTTTTTTTCTGCATTAATACTTTGGCTGCTTGCTGAAATTTTTCTTCATTACGACGAATATACATTGCTGCATCTTGTTCCAATTGTGCAATTTTCTCTGGTCTTATTTCCACCATCGTAAGCATTTCAGTCAAATAGGGATTAAATCTGTAGTAAGCATGATCTGGTAGAAGATCATTTAACATGATGTGTACAGCTATTAAAAAACATTGCAATATAATTTAAAATTTTAATGCATATTTTCGAATATGTAGTAAATCAATAAATCCAGTTTTGCATTGTTAAAATAAATAGGATAATGCAAATACTGAATTTCATACATTTAATTGGAACTTAATTGGAAAAATATTTTTTGCAAAAATGAAAAATTTCTAATTCCATGTAAAGTAGTACTTGAAAATTAATTTTTTTGTACCATTTTACAAGGTTTTTCACTTTTTACATAATAATACCGTTTTTATTAAATATATTAAAAACAATGTACCTTCTGTATCTGTTGCACTGTCAAGAATTTTGTAAAATTTATCTTTCCAACTGGATGCTGTTTCTATTTTATTTTCACTATTATCATGAATAGAGAATGGAGTTCTTCCAGTACCAAATGAAATAACACACTGAATTGAGTTATTTGGCCATAATTTTTTTGCCTCATGTATTGCAACAGCACAAGGATTGTTGACCATTATCCCTAATAGAAATTAATAATATAGAAGTATTTTAGATAAATAGGCTGCTTTTGAATATACTTAACAATTTTGTTAATATTATACAAATTTACAAAAACTAAACTGAATGCAATTAAATGCCACTATTATATTTTAATAGAATACCATTAATGCTTATTTTTTAATATTAAGCAATATTTAAAATTTTGAAATCAAATGAAAAAATATATTTAAAGTATATACCACCATCTTGATGAAGGTATTCCCCACATTTAAATTCTTCAAAATAGCTAGGGGCAGCAGCTGATGCTCTGACAGCTTCCCATAATTTATGTTTGTAAGAACCCATGTATTGACTTTCAAAACCATTTGGGATGGTATAATTTCTAAAAATATAAGCCATTATGTGTTCATGGTTTACTATAGTTGAAATGGTTGAAAACTATAAATCAAATATAATTTGAACTTTTTAATTGCAATTTGAATTTTGAAATAATTATTTTTGTTTAAAATATAAATACTTTTGGTGAATTAATATCATGTGTAGTTTTAATTAAATCTCTATTGCCTAGATGCTCTTGCAATATTTTTTCCCATAGTGCAGTGTCATAATAAGCATGACTCCATACCATTTTGCTAGTGCCCCACAATGGACTTTGTGTAAATATTTTTATACTTAATTCTTTATATAATTCAGAAATTTCTTCTAAAGATTTTCTTTTATGACCTCCTAGAAATTTTTTAATATATTTACAAATAAATATTTACAACATATATAATAAAATAATAGAAATATATATTAATTATAATATACAAATAATATGAATATCAAAAATTTCAACTAAACACAATAATCAAATATAATCTTTACCTAATGCTGTTGATAATATAGCTCCAGTGCTAACTCCACAAATATAATCAAACATTTCATATATTTTCTGTCCTGTTAACTGCTCTAATTTTTTTAACATTTCTATTACTAATACACCCCGAATACCCCCACCATCAATTGTAAGAATTCTTATTCCACGAGCAGGCAAGGGGTCAATATAACCTAATATTGCAAGTGCCTCTCGTATTGTTCCTAATAAAATATAAAATTTGCTTAAAAATAACATTAGTACGTAATAGAATTTTTAATCTGATAAATTTTTACCTTGGATTTGTTCATTTATATTTGATTGACGAATTAAAAGTAGTGTTCTAATTGCACCATCTTTGACAGCAAAATTTTTTGCTTCAGGAAATTGATCTATGTGATGAATTAAATCTTCTATTTTTCTCCATTTTATCACATTGGATTCTGCTCCAATAATACTATTTAAGATTTGCTTTGTTCTTAAAACAATACTATTTTTAGTAAGACTAATTTGTAAATTACTCTTCCATTTTGGTATTATCGGTACTTCTTTTGATTTAACATTTAATTTTGGCATAAATGTTGTTAAAACTTGTTGTATATAAGATGATTCTTTTGTTACAATACTTGAAAGATTAATAGGTACCTTAAAGAAATGCTTTTATGAATTTTTTCAAAACAATTATAATGAAATGAAATATGTTTAAATAATTTTGTTAGTTAATTTAATATTAATTAAGGTCTATAGTATAAAAAGGATTTACATTAATATCACGTATAAAACAAAATATGAATATTTACTGATTTTTCTTGTTCTGGTAGATTTATTTTTTTTTCATTTGATAAAATAGTGGAAATTATTTCATGTACTATTTTGTTTCTTTTTTTATTAGATTTTTTAATATCTTGTTCTTGTATTTTTGATACATCATTACTCAAAGAATATTTTCTGATTATTTCAATTTGTGAATATGTTAATTTTTGAAAAAACTCCAACCATTCTCTAGTAATCATAAATTGAAAATTCTTGTAATAAAGAGATTTATATAATAATTCTTTGAGTCTAGCAAGTAGCTTCAATCTGCCATGCATTGACATCTTACTTTTTATTAAGTTTTTCAACGATAATGATAATTTATAGATTAAAATATATTAACATGTGCTAATATTGTTCCCAATGATATCTTGGTATCAGTAATCTAAAAATGTTTATAAATCAGCTAAAAAATTGTCAGAAATATTAAAAAATAAAAACAGATTAATTTGAATTATAAAAATTAAAAACTTACAAACCATATATTACTAATTAAATTATATTAATAATATTAAATTACATATTTAATAACTATTTTCCTATAAGAACTAAGAGAAATACACAAAAAAGTAAACATTTTTATTATATTCAACTGATTATCACATTTGAAATATTTATTTTTGATCTTGTGTTTGCATAGATATTGATTTGAAATATTTAAATGAAAATTGGGTTAGATAATTATTTAATAAATTAATTAAATAATTGTAATTGTAACCTTTTTCTTCATTGTAACATTTTTCAACAAAGTTAGTAAAATGTATTCAATTAAAAAAAAAATACAAACAAAATTAGAAACATGTTTGTTATTTGTCATTTGGTTTTCATTCATAAAAATGAATTTTGTGATATTGTATAGTTAGAATATTACATGTTTATATTTCTACATAAGTTTTTTAAAAATATATAATATGTTTAAATTTCATAATTGTTTATTTTCAATATTAAGTAAAATTTATACCTCATAGTAACTTATAAAATTATACACATATTGTAAGTTGTACACATAATGTAGTTATTAATTATCAAAATTTTTATAATGTATAATTATTAATAAATAATTTACTCACAAATAATTTTTTTATATTTATAATTAAATTATCTTCGATTAATTTATTACTTAATTAATTAAATACAATAATATTTAAATAGTTGGGCTACTAATATCGTTTATATTGCACAATTTGCAAATAACTATAAAGTACATATAATTGTATCATATATTAATCTTCTTTTTTATATTTGTTAACTTATACTTACAATTAAATATTAGTCTATATAATGTCAATTTTATTATGTGCCTTATTTTAAATTTTATTTTATTTAAACCTTATTTTAAATTTTATTTCATTTTAAATAAATAATTAAATCATTGTGATTGTAACCTTTTTCTTTAATCATTTAATTTTTTATTAAAATTATCTATAATTTCTAGATTGTACAAAGAAGAAAATAATTATTTAATTAATTTTGGTCATTTTCATAAACTAAAGAGAGTGAAAATATTTTTCAAAGAATAGAAAAGAACTTAGGTAGCAATAAATTAAAAAAATTAGTAATTCTTTTTTAAAATTTCCTTAATTTTATACAATTTCTTTATTGCTATTTATATACTTATATAAATTAATATTGCAGTTTATACAGAGACATACTAATTATATGATTAAAAAATAGGTAGTATGAATCGATACCATTATTGCATCTCAGTATATAATTTTTTATTATAAAGAAATGAATTTGAAGAGCAATTTAGTTTATAACATAAGAATTTATATTTATAAATATATATACGGAATAATGTTTTACAATAAAAAAATGCCATCAAATTTTTTTGTACAGAAAAGAAAATTAAACAATTTTAATTTAACAGCAATAAATTACAAAAAAATAAAATACTTTTATCAAAAATTGTTCTAAAGTAATTATTATTTCAGTTAACTTGTATTAAGTAGATTTTGGCCATTCTTCAAGATGTTATAGCTCATCTGTGAAGCTACTTAATAATATCAACATATCATGACTTATTAATCAATGTCTATTTAGTAAAGCACAGAGCCATCAATAAAGTTATTTTTTATCTAAGAATTAATTTTTATAATATGATTATATTTTAATTTATTTTAATAAAAAACAATATAAGCTAGTAGACTGTATTAGATACAAAATATTAATTGTGAAAATCAAAACTTTTGAAACACTAAATTTAATTAATACAATTTGTGCGTAATTTTGATTTAGTTTAATTATTTTTTGCAGCAACATTTAATAACTTAAAATACATCAATACAAGTTACATATTTTATTTAGAAAATTAGAAATTTTCATTATCATATTTACAAAAATAGTAACATTTTATCATGCAGTAATGGAGACCTCTGCACTTTGATTAATTGCTGGTCCATATGTCCATTAAAAGTTGTAGCAAACTTGTATAGGAGTCTGTTCATATCAATTATTTTGTTTAGATATTTTTATACAATTTATCTTATTATTTTTACTTTACATTAATGTAACATTAATTTGGTAACTTGGTAATTCAGTAATTACTTTTTTTTATGGATGAAATTGATTATTTTCTTATTCTTTAATATGAATTATTAAAAAAAAAAAAGCTACTAATTCATTTTCTCTGTTAGTTAAAATTAATGTTTATT
>NW_011948432.1:0-25000 GCF_000503995.2 Ceratosolen solmsi marchali
GATCTTATAAATGCAAATTTTATTTTAAAATGAGAACAATATATATATTTAGTTAAAAGATCAAGAACATAAACTAATTAATCGTGTCAATAAATATGATAATAAAGAACAAGATAAAATTAACAACAGTTCATTATAAAATTATAAATTAAACTTAAGAAATGAACATTAAATTATAGATAAAATTTAACTGACGCTATGTCATTAACTATTGAACATGAACTATTGAATATGAATTATTGCTATTTTAAATTTTGTGCTAAGTATTAACAAAGAGTAAACCCAAAAGAATCAGATTGAAAGAATGAGAAGAAATGTCGTAGCATACCTGTATTACCGTCAACGCGAGCAATTATGCTTTTCGCACCGACGAACCCGAGAGAAATCAAGGACGGTGGAAGCAAAGGCTGAGTCACTCTCTGTCTCTCTGTCTCTCTCTCTCTCTCTCTCTCTCTCTCTCTCTCTCTCTCTTTCACTTTCACTTTCACTCTTCCTCCCTTGACGTGTAGCTGGCACGAAGACTATTCGCGGGTCTGATTCGCACACGGAATCAGATCGTTGCCAAAGGAAAGTGACTGACTTAGAGAAGAAGGGCGAGAGGGCGGGGTGCAAAGAGAGTAAGCGAGAGAGATAGAGAGAGAGAGAGAGAGAGAGAGAGAGAAAACGAGAGTAAGCGAGGGAGTAGGGGTGAGGAGGCAGAGCTAATAAAAGCCCACAATTACCTCCGGTTTGGACCATTTGTCTCGACGGGCGTCGTCTCATGCCTGATATAATTTACCTCGGCAACAACACATTGTAGCCTAATGAGGCGTAAAACATTCCAAGATATCAGAATGCTTGGCAGAGCTTCTTGCTCCTTTTCGCTTCACGTTTTGTCTAGTCGGCTTTTGCGGGATATGCACGGAATAATCGTGCGTTTTCAGTTCCGGAGGCAAAATCCACATTTTTAATTTTGAATTAACTAGCTAAAGTATATTTAATACCATTGTTACATTACTAATTCTCGATACAATTACAATCATTTGGAGTACATGGGCAATGAAAAATAGATAGATATAGTAAGAGATATAGAGGGGGATAGAATGAGTAAAAGAGAGAGCGCATAATAATAATAAAAAAAAATATATATATACTTAGTCTTCATTGTACTTTATTTTTGTATATTATATTTCAGCATTCGAACATACACCCTATTCTACATTTTAATAGTTATTATGGCAATATTCCATTAAACATTTATATATTAATTGCAAATTTTAAAAAATACACGATAACATTTCTTATATAAAATATATTGCATTGGATGTAGTTTACAAAATTATTTAACATATTAAAGTGTAAAATAATAAATAATTTATAGTTAAGACGAATCGCAAATTATTCGTATAGAAACTAATATTATATTCATAATTCCTGAATTTAAAAAAACATGAATTTTACGTCATATTTATTTATCAATATAACCTTTTAATAGACATTGCCAACATATTGAAATTCGGAATTAAAAAGAACGATACGATTGTATATTATTAACAAAGAGAAAGTATAATCTCTCAAGATACCTGATAATTTACGTGTGCTGCGTAACTATACGAATATTGTTGAAATACTAAATTTCATCTGACAAACTTGTTTATTCATTTGACATAAGCGACATCTGGTTTCAGCTCTAAACTGAAGCTCCACAGCGCCTTTCCTTCCTCTCTACCGATTGTAGTGATTTGCAGCGATAAAGCTCGTATCGACAAGCGTCGCACGTGTATCGCGTGCTCAAAGTGACTACGCCTTCTTTATTTCGGTGTGATTACAAACCCTGAGAGGTTATGATATATTTGTAATCATGCACGTCGCACGTGCCCTTCTCTTACAACTGCTTCTTATGACAAACTATCCGAGAGGCTTTTTTACGGCTCTTGATCTTCATTGGGCGCGAAGTGTCGATTTTTTTTTTTTTTTGGCGTTGCAAATGCTCACATGACGATTCACACCTTTAGCGTAGGTGGGTAATGGATGCTTAAGCATACATTAATATTTGTTTGTTTGAAGTATTTACCGAAGATTAGTTAATTGAATAGGAACATACTTATAGAATAGATATTTGAAACATAGTTGTTTACCTAAGCATATCAATTTATTGTGCGCCCGTGAAATAGAAAATATATATTTAAGCCATGCAGAATTCCGCATAAATTACTACAAATACTTCTTCTTTAACACCATTGATTTAATACAAATAGAATAACCGACCAATTATTTCATGAATTTTCATGAAAATTTTTAAATTTAGTAAATATTATTAAAGAGTGCTACTTGCACTTAATTCACGCATAAAGGATATATTAAAAATGGAATATTACATATTAAGTATTTTCGATTTTGATATATAACCATGTATGGATTATCCTAAGAATTAAATTTTCAATGTTATTCCATATAACCTAATGAATTTATAAAAATTTGAATATTCAATTCTTAAGAAATGTGCTGATTTATTTAGTTTAGCGAAACTCCTCTCGCAATATCTGAATGCACATAATGTAATATTAAGTTTATTAAGGCAATGGTATAAACGTAGATATAATATTACTGCCATAGATTCTATCAAGTAAATTTATTCGTCCCTAAACAACATGGACTGATAATCATAATAAGCTAATTATTACATACGCTAACATTTCTCGAAACGAGAATCTTAATTGGTAATCTTTTATAGGACGTTTAGTGAAGATTGTCTCTTGGAGTAGTTTTCTAATTTACTTTTTAAAACTTTTCTCAAGACAATTTTAATTAAATTTTGTTGTAAAAGCTTAAATAAAAATACAGTAAAAGTTTAATTTTTTGAGTTTGTATAATAGGGAAAAATATTACTAATTACGTTGTATTATATATCCACAGAGTATAAATATTTGAAACTTATAGTTAAATAACGTATAATTTTATTTATTTATTCAAAGTGAAACAGAGTAAAAATGCTATTTCAAGCTTTTAGAATTTATTCTTTCTCTTCCGTTCACCGTATGTTTCCATCTCACTGTCTCTCTCTCTCTCTCTCTCTCTCTCTCTCTCTCTCCTTCTTCACTACTCAAAATTCCTCCAAGTAATTCTAACAACATATAATAGCATACTATTACTATCATGTTTGCCTCGTGGACAGTTTATTCTGCGATCATTTCCGAATTTATAGCTGATTCTCAACCTCTAGTTCATACACTCTAAAGAATGATCCGACCTGCAGCGAATTGTGATCCTAAATTTCATATGTACCAAACCCAACACGCGCATGTATGTGAGAATTACGAAACTAAAATAGCTAGTCATAACTGATGGCTCACTAAATGTGTCAGTCCAATCCACTTGTAAATCAGATTAGATTTGTTCGAAAAGATAATACAGCAGTTAAGGATCTTCTTTATCGAACTTTTCATTCGCACGCCAAAGGTTATGCTTCTATATAGTAGATACTATACTAGATATATATTTCAACACAACGTCTCATTATTACTTGAATCTATTTAAATTTTTTATTTCCATTTAAAGGATAGAATTTTAGGTGTATATTTATTTTAAGTAGTTGCCTTACCACTTAATTTTTTTTTTAATTCAACAAATGTTTACATTTTATACAAACCTATATTTGACAAATAAATTCATATTCATTATATTAATTTTAATTTGTAGAAATATAAATATATTTCAATCAGATGGTTAAGAAAGTTCGAGAGTTGAATTTGTATGAATATATATCCGTGGTCTCAATTATTATGTCTTGATGTCTTTGAGATTTGCACATACTGGCAGTTATTCAAAATCAATAAATTATTTTACTTGACCTATTTGTTGAAGTTTTTTTTTTTTTTACTAATTATAAATTATAATGGTTGGAAAAAAGTTATAACATAAGTAGTCGAAGATAAATTAAGCCGCATATATTGTGAAATTCTATAAACAGCGATAATTTCATTAAAGTTAAGCTCAATCATCATTTGTTTCATATATATGATTTATTACTCTTTCTTAATATAATATATTGACTCAAGTAATAGCTACTAATATCCACCAATATGCATTGGATATATATTTTAGTACGAATCTTATTTGAAATGCTTTTCAACGTTCCGCTATCCTCTGTAATGTTTCCTTACATATATAATATACGTTTACGTCCGCTTCTCTCCCTCGATAACTAAACCCTCTTTGCCAACCTACCTAGAGCTCGACTTTATACAGATTAGCATTTTTAATTTCATTTAAAACTGATTTACTTTCTAAAAGCTGGGACTCATAAATATTAAAATTTCTGTCAATCGTCAATGCATATTACCATTTCAACAATCTGAATATTGTAATAAATAATATAAATTTTACTATCGATAAAGCAAATTATAATATTTGACAAAGGCTTTCTATCCCATTAAAAGAAATGTCATTATCGATATTTTTCTATACCGTCAGTAACATAAAATAAAAAAATATGTATTCAATAGCATGAAATTAATAAAAGCAATTTATCTAAAATTATGTATGTAAAATAAGCGTATTATAAAATTTCCGATAAACGGTAATTAAAATTAAAATTTTTACTCTGATTTACTAAACTGAATCAATATGAGTTTGTATAAAAGTAATGAAACCTATCGTGAACACTTAAATATAGAGGCCAACGAAAGGAGTTGTTGCAAAATTCGCTCATTACCAACTCATAAATTCATTAATCCACCGACTGCATTAAAGAGCAATATTTTCCGAGAAAGAAAATCCATCCACCCTCTCTTTTGCTTTCCGTACCGCGAGTAGACGTAAATTTTGCGCGGGATGCTTCGCGCATGCACGTTGTACATTCGTGCGCTCTCGGGGCCGTTTTCTTCGCATGAATTCTCTATAAATCAGTGAGTAATTCGTTATGCGCGGCACGCAGATGGTTTTGTTATATGAAAATATGTGCCGCGTAGGGATGGTGTAGAACAAAAAGCGTAAGATGGTAAAACACATCCCTCGTGCCTCGGCTACTCTCCCGCTCCTCTCCTTATACGACCTTCGTGCCTATTAGAGCGGATGCGCCATAACCTCCTATAAATGTACTTGTTTGTATGTATTTACATTTCTTCAATAGTGAGAGAGAGAGAGAGAGAGAGAGAGAGAGAGAGAGAGAGTGAGCGAATGAGTGAGTGAACGCGAGTGAGAAGGATAGGTAGGCAGGAGAAAAATATAGAGAAAGAGAGAGCAATGGCGTGCATAGTGTTCGGCGTTCTCTTTAAATTCGTGTCGAAGTGGCCGCGACTCAGTTACGAGACCATTTTCACACATTGAACGCTCTTTGATGTGAAATCGTTCGAGAGAGCGACTGCGACCGGTTCGCGCAAAACTTTTCTAGTTAGTGAAAAAGCTGCGCGCTGGTCATCATTTTACGCTCTAACGATAGTGATTTTTACCCGACTTTAGACTTTTTGCCGCTCTCTATCTCTCTTCTTTTTTCCCTCGCTATAAATTTCAATTTATAATTTTGCACTTTAGTCCTGTGACGAAAAAATTTATATCCGCTAATTTGACGTTATAAATTGTTATCACGGCGATAAGAAATTTGCGTCAACTTTGCTTATTAGTTATCAACATTTTCCACTAATTTTTAACTAACTGCCATTCTGGTTGGATACAGAAAATTGTCATTTATGTTGAAATTTATATTAAAATATTTTAATACTTTGAACGATTTGATCTATTTTAATGATCAATAATATGAATTGTTTCTGATTAAATTTACTGCTCATTTAATCATATCTCCAAAAGTTTATCGGCGTTTCAGCTGATCCAAATTCAAATGAAATAATATTTAAATTAATATCATCTTAATGACATAAACATATAATAGTCTCAGAAAACTGTCCTCTGATAAATATTACAAATTCAATTATTTTTCAATTTAGGCACCTGCTTAACAATTGCAACAGTCACTCTGCAGAGGAGATAGTAATAAATAAATATGGTGGATAGGGGGCATTGCGAGAAATAGTCGACTTTAAATATTTTATACAACTTGGATTGGTTTAAGAACAGGCGAAGTCGCTTCGTCGTAAATGGATGGGCCGAAGGGCAAAAAATAAAACAAAACAAGAAAAAAAGAGACAAAAAAATGAGAGATCACCAAGGTATTCTGGAGAAGCAAAATGAACGGAAAAAGAAAAAAGAAAGGTATTGGGAGGGGGTGCGTGGACGGATGAGAGGATAGTTAGTGCAGAACGAGTAGGGCGGTATTCCCTGGAGTAGAGCGGCGAGTTGATGGCCAATTGGACAGCTGTCTGGGTATCCGCTCACGCATCCCTTGCACTCTTTACTCTGCCATTCGTAGTTATCCTCATTTCTTTCTTCATCGATTTTTTAAGTCTCTTACATGTACATACGTATGTGTCTCAAAACTCATCCTCGATGTCGAAATACTTCGGCTTCGTAAATAAAACCAATCGTCGTGTTGTTAGTAGGAAAGGTTAGTAGGACTTAAAATCGCCCTTTTCAAACAGATTCTATACATAACGATACGCTCGAGTCACCGATATGTAATGCCATGTTTATCATTCTTCTTTCGAAGTTTTGCTTTCAAGTATTTTGAGAAAATCTTTCTCTGACTTTAGTAATATATCCATTATTTATCGAATTAAGGCATCTCCTTAACTCATGAGCACTTTCTAATAATAATAGTGCAGTTATTAAGCACCCTTATCTTTATTAAAATGAATATATAATGGATTATTAAACGAAATTAAGACGAATAAGTTTGAAATATATCTATTAAATAATCCGAGTATCTATATTTAATTAAAATGAATTAATTCTTCTTCATCTATTAATTATTATACTCTCTTACGCACACGCGCGCACACATACCCACACACACACGTACATATTATCTTGGTCTAATTATTTATTTATCATTTTTGAATAACTTTGAAATTATAAAATTATTTCTAACATTAAAATAAATTATGAGATTACGTTATTAAAAATAGTAAAAAAAAAAAATAGAATGACAGCCTACCAAACTAAAATATAAATAAAAATCATATTTCTACATGTAAGAAAATGCATTTTTGAACATACTATTCTATTAATATCATCAATAATTAATTATGTTAATGTGTCGCTCATTTAATAAAGGTGATAGCGATTCCAGCACTAAAGCTGTTGATAATTACGTGAACAGCAAACAAATTTCATGCAAAGGAGTACGCTACACATTGAGTACTTTCTAAACAAATGTATCGAGGCTGCTCATTAAATTTGGGTAATCAAAATATTTAAAGTAAATCTTTCGCAACAATACAAGTAGCAGCAACAACAGTAATAGAAAGAGTATGAGTAAGAGTAGCAACAGCTGTAGGACCCGCGTAAGAAAGTCACACAGAGAAAAGAGTCACGCGTATGCGTCTGGCAATCCACGCGCGCGCAGTGCCAAGTGGGGTGCATTAGCCAAGTTCCCATTATCCACGCTTGGGAGACTCTTAAATTATCCGATGCTCGCGCCACACCGGACGCACCACTACCCTCGGTCGGCGAGAAAAAGACGTACGACCTAGCGCCTTTCCTACTTTACTCGACCTTACCTACACACTCGACTTCTCTGCTGTTCCTCCCCCCCCCCTCTCTCTCTCACGCACTTTCGCCTGCTGGTTTTTATTCTACTTTTTTCACTAAAACTCAACTGACAATACAAAGAATACAAAGCTTTCTCTAAAGTTTACTAAGCAGATGTATGTTTATCAATGTAAAGGTAAATAAATAGCTAAGTAACTTTGCAACTACAACTTTATAAAGGAATAAAAATTATTACAACTGATTGATAGTACTTTGTATTAATAAATAGTTAGTAAAAATATCAGTTGATTCATTTCAATAATGATTTCACTTCATTAGTATATAGCGTAAGTGATCTTAATGCTAAGGTAATCAGAGTTTAACTTTCTTTTGTTTAGATTTATGTTAGGACATCGATTAATAAATTGCTTTCTTCTAAAGTACTAAATGTTGTAGAGCCTTTTTCCCGATAGATAATTTAGCATAAATGAAGGTCAAGATCTTCACCGATTACTATAATACAAGAAATAAGATACCGTTCGTACAGTAGTTACGAAACATTAATTCGTTATTTGTCATAGGATCTTATAATTGAAAGCCATTCTATTTTTATCAATGGATCGAAAAATATCCGTTAGAGATATTCATTATACTTCAAATACAAATAAATATTAGCGATGAAAAATCAATCTCTGAAGAATATTGTTATTGAAAAATATTGAAAATTAGACGATTGTTTGATATAAATTAGTAAAATTTATACCGATACAATTTATTGAGATGTAATGGCATTATGAGTTTTAAGTAAAAAACGGTTTTATAGTAAACATAACGAAATAATATAATAATCTTAGATTTTACGACTGTTGCATAATAAAAAGCTAATATGAATTAAAAAATTTAATAAATTAAAATATATTAGAAAAAAATGATGAGCGAGGCTGATTGCAACGTTATATAAGTAGATGGGCCAAAAGCGATCAGCCGTTCACCAATAGTAAGTAGAAAGTATTGCGTTCTCGTCAGACTTGAGTGTTTGTAAAACGGTACTTTAACTATATGCAGTCGGACTGATGCCGATATTTCGCATATTCGTGACAATAGTTCGCACGGAGAGAAATTCAGGACAAGCCGAACCACTAAGAGCTGTGATCTGGTGGTGGTTTATCTAATTGGAATTGTCGAGAGCTACGTGGTGGTGGATGAGACGAGCCGTGAGGAGATGCGGGGATTGATGGAAGAAAGTCGGGAGGAGAAGACAGGAGGTGGAAAGGACGAAGACCATGAGGTATCCTGAAGGAAACGGGTGGGCACGAGGTTCAGCAACTTTGGACTATCTCTCGGAACACTGTTCCAAGGAGGCTCTTTAGACTTTACTGACGTGACGTCGCCTAATACTCTAATCCCTTTGGTAGAGCATCGCGCCATCGTCTATCCTTACGCCTTGTGTTTCTCTCTCTCACTATCCTCTGCCTCGTAGAATTCTCTCTCTCTCTCTCTCTCTCCCACCATCACTTACTCCATCGCTTTCTCCCCGTAAGCTCGCTAATTAATTGATGAGCCCAGATTTAAATGCAGTTCATCAGAATCGGACGTTCGCGGAGTGTTGTGATGTGTGCCCTGTGCTGAGAGTTGGAATATTGAATTTAGCTGGATTAGAGCTTGGGGCCCGAGGCGTAACTTTCTCCCGCGAACACGACAATTCATTTAGCCTGCTTTTTTTCTATTATATTTGTAATTAGTGTAAAACTCAATCTACGCTCAAAATGGCTATCAGATCAATACAAAATATTTTTCATATCTATCTGTTAATGTGAACTTCTTACTTAAACGCAACAACGTATATTAAGAAATTCAAATTTCTTAATTTCATATAAGTATGCATATATTATTGTTTATTCTTTACATAACATTATTCATTGTTCTTAATTATTTTGTATTTAAACAACTATCTTAGTGTTTGCATTGTAAATATAAAGGTGAATGCAAATACATTATATTTTCTTAAATTTATCATGAATAACGAAAAAGATAGAGAGTCGTTAGTTTTATATTATAATTTATCGGTGCAAGATGTAGGAAAGTAAGTCTTGATTTAAATACACCATTATGCCTATATATTCTATATGATATATATATATATATATATATATATATATATATATATATCTAATATAATAGTAATAATGATTTTAAATATAAATCTTATCTCTATTACTTTTATAACATCAATTTTACTGAAATCTTGGATTAAAATAGCTAATTATGTTAAAAAATTGAACCTCAATTAACTACAAATACAAATAAAATGTATCAATGCGTTTCGCAGTTTTCAATATTGTTAAGGTAGTTTGCTCCGAAACGCAATAATGATTTTTCCCCCATCGAAACTTTGTCGTACGCTGAAACGCCACGTGTAGTTACGGCTAATTATACCACGAGACCGTGTCACTAGGCTCTAGTCGCTTTGTTAATGCATCTATACATTTAACGTAGTCTATATACTATAATAATTTTTATTAAACGTGACTTAGACTATTGTAAATACGATTGTGATTCATTGTCTGATATTTATAATTTTTTTATTAAAATTGAGTTACTTTTAAATCTGAGAATAATCAATAATCAAGTTATTAATAATAATGAACAGACAAATACGGAATAACATATTGATATACTTACATGGTGTGTGTTTATTCAGTGTTTAATTTTAATAATCTATAGGTTCTACCTGCTCTACTAAATGTGTGAAATGTGTGAATATAATTAATAATTTATGTATACCATTGAGAGCTGCGATAGTAATATCAGCAATAAATTGCACACTAAAGAAAGGATAAATATTTATAATGAAATATATGAAAGTGTTAATAATCATCTTGATATTAATAATCGGTATTATAAAAATAGTAAAATTAATTGCATAGTAATATTAATAATATAACGATAATTAAGAAATTTGAATAATAATAATACATACTTGCATTTTCTTCGATTTTTGTTTTGTGGAAAATATATGTAGTTAACTTATACAATCTATAGATATTACGTTGTTCTAAAAGATGGGCGTACGTCTGCGTGTGTGCGTGCGTGTGTGCGTGCGTGTGTGCGAATGGTTGTGTGTATACACTTGGAAAGTGGCATAACGATGGAATATAAATCGTAAAATGATTTGTATGGTAGAAGAGGCGAAAATCTAGGGGTTGGAGGCCGTGTGTTCACACAAGTCGTGTAGAAATTCTAGAGTCATCTACTCTCTCACAGGCTTGCTTTCTAATTATTCCCCATAGGCTGTAAGGGATGGCACGTAATTGGAGGGTGGACTAGGATGCATCGATCCTCCATTTCGAGGGAATCTCTCTTGGCGATTCGGAAAGAGAAGAGAGAAGGTCCAGGAGAGATAGATAATAGAGAAAGGAAGTGATTAAAAGAGAAAGAAGCCCGATGTTGGAACTAGGGAGAGGATGAGCATCGATGTGCTAAGCAAAGTGATAATGTCTTAAGTCATGGCCTCGATTTAACTTCTCATTTTCTTCGATTTTTATAGTCACTTTCTTTTTTGATCTACAATGCAGACTGAGAAAAGATTTTGCATTTATCTATTTAAACCGCTCATATCGGTTTTTCTTTTTTGCTGACACTTTTGAGCTACTGAATGGCATGCACGTGGGTGCAGTTGGCCAATTCATGAAATACTAAGTAATATTGCATATTTTATCTTCTCTCTCTCTCTCTCTCTCTCTCTCTCTCTCTCTCTCTCTACTTCTCGATGTCTTTTTCCATTTTTTCTTGTTTTTCTATCTTCCTTGTTTCGCCAATTTCTCATATTCCCAGTATGCTCACTCACCTATCAACTTACCACGAATATGAAAGCTCAGTTTATCTAGTTTGACTTGTCACCTGGACTTTATGTCAGTCAAGATTTATATACACATAATTTAAGATTAAATTCAAATTTGAAACGAAGAATATAGAACTAGGAGGTTAAGTTGAAAATTCAAATTTTAACGTTCAAGCCACTGTAGAATTTTATTATAAATCGCTAAACCTTTTGTATGAATTAACATTAACATATTGAAGATAAAATCATCTTATTTCTTGATATAATATTATTTTAAATTAAACTTTTAATAAGGTGTATTAATTTATTTGTATAATAATCCCGCAAGGTCTTCTTTTGTTAATTAATTATTATTGTTTATGAATAATTAATAATTAATAATACTATATATATATATATATATATGTGTGTGTGTGTGTGTGTATGTATTTAAATATGTTGCAAGTTTATAAATAAATATGTAAATTTTTACAATAAAATATTATTTTTAAAATTACCTACAAAATTAATATATATATATATATATATATATAATATTACTTTTAAAATTCTAATAAAAATATGTAAAAAACAATATCCACAATGTCGTTTAAAATTAATGATTAAATCTAAATATTTATAATCATTGCTACAATGTAATGATTTGTTAAATCAATCGACACCTATATTAAGAATAATTATATGACAAATATATAAAATATATGATAAAATGAACCTCTAGAAAAAATCTATTATTTTATTTGAAATAAGTAATAATAAAAAATTTTCTACTGGAAGTATGGACGAAGATGATCAAATTCTGATTTTAAGTTACAAAATTGATTTGAAATGAGTTAATGATAAAGTGGAATGAACTAAAGTGATAAACGTCATTAATCTGGCACCAAGCCTGTCCATGTAAGAATCATTTCATCAATTATCAGCTACTTCACCTGCCCGTCGCTTAGTAGACCAAAGATAGATTAATAATTCTCGCCTATTAGATCATATTTTGAATTGGATGGATCATAAATTTTTGGTGAACTTTTATGAAATCAAAAAATCTAGAAAAATTTTCTTTGCGGTAGCCTTAAAATTTGTGAATGTTAAATAGCTAGCTATATACTCATATTCTTTTGTTTCGTTTTTTTTTTGGCTTTTTTGTTAACAAAACAGCAAAGCACAATCTTTGTATTTATGCGTAAGATGCTTTGAAAAAATATCGTTGTAGTTCAGTTTGTATACAATGGATCGATCAGAATCAAGGTCGACTATCCTATTGACTACATGTGTTTCATCGTTTTATTAAGTCAATAAATAAAAGTTTCATATGTAAAATGTTCTTTTCAAACTAATCATATAAGAGGCGTCTAACTAAGTATCTGAAATATGTTTATTTAATGAAAATTTGCAGGCAAATGTGTAAGAAGAATGGACGAGTCTTCAAAAATGCCGCAATAAGACTGTAGGTGGCTGCACCAACTACAAGCACATGTATCATAAGTAAAATGACTGGTGAATATGAAATTTAGATGGAAATAAAAAGAGAGAAAATTGTAAAGAGGTAAAGAGGTATAACCGACGTAGTGATACCGGGAAAAGAGAGAGAGAGAGAGAGAGAGAGAGAGAGAGAGAGAGGGAGAGAGAGAGTGATACAAACAGATAACAGATAGACAGACAGACAGACAGACAGACAGAGAGATGGAGGAGATAGAGATAGATAGATAGATAGATAGATAGATAGATAGATTGATAGATAGATAGATAGATAGATAGAGGAGGGGGGGAGCGGGCGCGCGCGAGAGAGAGAGGAACGCGTTGAAACCCGTGAGGGGTCGCGAATGGCGGAGGAGAGAAAGGGGGTGAGGTAGTGGGAGGAGAGCGACGTGCATTTTATAAAGCGCAGGGATACTTCTAGGTGGCCGTGCACTGGTGTATGCATTCCGGGCTGTGAACCGTGGGAAAGAAGAGAGCGAGTGGGTGGAGTGGGGTGAGCAGTGGGGTGAACAGTGGGGCAACAGCCAACCTGCTTTCCTCCTTGCGGCTGCCACTGCTTCTCCTTATATGCCCCAAGGATGAAGGAGAGTACGAGGTTTCGAGGTAGAAGAGGGGCGCGAAACCTCTGACTAGCGTAGATATCGTACGTCCTCACTCGACGTGAGAGAGAGAGAGAGTGTAATCGGGGGTGGACAGTGCGCAGAGACCCGCCCCCACTTTGGTACGGGCGAAGCAGAGTTCGTCTGCCCGCGCAGAGGAACCTCCCCTCCACCGCTATGCGCGCGCGCTCTTCTCGGCAAAGTTTCGCTTGAGCCACCCCCGCCTCCCTCTAGTACGGTCGACCAACCACCCCTGAAGCGCCGTTACACTTCGCCATAGTACACAGTAGCTCTTGAGCGCGTTGTCGAGAAGGGCTTGACTGTGCTGCGTACGTTCATGAAAACTTTGCCTCGGAACGAAAAAGAGGTCGTAGTTTTTACCCACTGGTACCACGATTCTCCGACACTACCACCGCTACCAGTGCAACTATTTCTCTATCATTGTCCGTCTATCTCTCTCTCTCTCTCTCTCTCTCTCTCTCTCTCTCTCTCTCAGCTGTGCTAAGCGATTAGCCGGCAACGTGCGTGTTGGTGTTTATGCGGACGTGTGCGTGCGACAGAGGATTTTGCGTTTTTTATCATCATGCTGGACTGGATGACGCAACGATAAGCGCTACCATAGTAAATTCGATAATGAATTACGATGAATGTGCGGTTATACGATAGACTATGTTGATGGGCGCGGAAAAGGCAATTGTGAATTTTTTTATAAAAGCTGACGGTTACGTGCCGGAGCAGGAGAAGAAAGATTTTCGATCACCTTGGTGCTGGATGCAGGTGAATTTTTCCAAAAACCAAGACTTCGGGGGTTTAAGCAATTGATAGCTCATGGAATGATTAGCTTACTAGCGTAGGGATTAACTTAGATTATGGACATTTTCCAAGTCTAGTCTTTCTTAGCCGTAGGTGTTGTTAGCGATAACGTTTCTACATTAGTAATCAATCATTTATTTAAAAGCAAAAGTCATGAATTAAATAAAACAAATAAACAAATTTAATCTTATGAAGCTTTGTAATACGCGTGTCGCAACCACTTTTCGCTATGCTCGCAGCTGGGACGACGCGACGTTGTGAGAGCCGTCTGTACGATCCTCTGGAATTTTTCTGTTCCAGGGTCGAGCTTACCAGCGTACCGGGTGGCCAGAATGCGATGGCTCATCTCAAAAAGCGCAAGCTGGAAGCAGAGTCGGCCGCCTCAAAACCGAAGCAGCAACAGCAACAGCTCGTCGTGCTAAGCGCTAAAAAAGCTCAAATCGGTGGTGTGCAATCAATTGATATGGAGACACCGGAGGCTGTGGCCAAGCGACGTAGAAAAAGTGTACGCGACGATCAGAAATCAGTAATCGATGGTAGTAACGACGCTAATAAGAATATATCGTTGCCGCAGAAGAAGAGGGTGTTCGCGTCAGCTAATTCGGGCAGTCCGGCTAGAAAAACTGGAAAGAATAATTGCGAGGAACCGGAAGACGATGAAACTCTGATAAGGGAGACAGAGGCTGCATTAAAGAGCTTATCGGGTAGTTGGGTCCCTGGTCCACGGGGCTCGTTCTATCAACGAGGTAATTCGGACGAAGACAGATACGAGTCAAACTTTGAGAACTTATTCGAAGAGAAGAAGGACGGCTCAAAAATGTCACCTTCGTCCATGTCGCAATCGTCAACGACGAGTAACGAGACTGGATGCTCCCTAAAAGATGTAATTACGTTGCGCGGTCAACAAGATCGGACCACAAGATATCAACAACAAAACAAATTAATGGACTCGTATAAGCAGCACAACGGAGGTAAATCGAAGAAGGAAGACGAAAATGGTATATTACAGTGTCAAGATAGTTTTAGCCAAAATGATGCATCGAAAAGATTAGCGATTAATAGATCAGTTGCTTATAAAAACAGGTCCGGTGATCATCAAAATCGACAAACAGATAAGTATTCGCGATATGAGCCACCCGACTTTAACGAGCTCGTCGATGAGTCGTCGAACGAGCTCGAGATCGATATGTCAGACCCGACGGTTGATCGACATGAGCACGACCAAACACAAAACGATGATTCCGACAAGGATAGAATATGCAAAAGCGAATCGTCCTCGAGCGCCAATAAGCACCAGCAGCAAGCGCAGAACGTCTACAGTGGCTATCAGAGGTCGTACTCTGACGGATTAAAAATCAATTCATCCTCGACATCACCCGTAGGCACATCGTTTTCAATAACATCGGCCTTTCGACCACCTAATACAGATCACTCGAAGGCTAATTGCCGGAGCGTATCAGCGTCCGTCGTTGGAACTCCGACGTCGATTCCACCTATGGGGCCATATCCAGCCGCGGCCACTTTCGTTGGTTACCCATCGCCCGGCCCAACAATGCCAATACCACTGCCTGTAACGGGCATATCACCGACCGTCGATGAAAAGCATACCACGACCGTATCTCTTCTGCAGTTGAAGTCTCCTAAAGAAGAAGCGATACCGACGCTACAACGTAGCGACCCATCTACGAACGTAATGACTGGCGCCGTAAAGAATACCTTGACTCAGAGTCTTGCTCCGATCGGCAGTCCCGACACCAACTCCAAGCAATACACGATTCTCCAACCCGCTGGCGTTGGTTCACGGGCCGCAAGCGCCATTCAAGACATCGCCCGGGAGGGTGTCGTTAGCGTTGCAGCGGTGAGCAGCACGGAAAATTCTGGTACGAGACCAGCCAATAACAATTGCATTACCAATGGAAATGGCACTTCCAAGCAGACGAGCGCAGTAAATGGGAATGCCGGTAACGGTGCTAATGCCGGCTTGCCGACTAGTGTCAGCAGTAATGGTAACGTTCAAAGTAATAGTATTGTAATAACAACGATGACTGCAACGGCAACCACCACGAGTCCATCTACGATCAGTGATGTCTCCGTGCCGTCGGTAACAAATCATCAGGAAAATGGTATTAAAATGACTGATCGAACAAGTTCATTCGATGGTACCAGACCAGGCATGTCCATGTCGCCCTCCAGTCTAGGCAGGGGTAAGTTTACAAAGAAATCTTTCACTACGACGTTATTTCACCTGTTCCATTTACGAAATTACGCATTTATGATAAAATTAGGTCACGGCATGAGCTCAATTAATAATTAATCGTTAATAAAGAATTAAGCGTCAAAATTGAATGGAATAAAGCTAATCGATAATTTAATAAGCAATAGGCCATTTGGAATAATTATTTTTAAGACATCGCAAAGCAAATAACATATATTCATCATCGGTTTTACGTACGATAAGATCTAATAATTCATTCTACTCGGCTTGTGATTTTTAGGTATGATTTTCTAAATTGATTTCACGTGGAGACTAGGATTTTAACTCGTAGGTCCATGCGTTGTAAAAGGGGGACAAAAGGCATTTTAGACCCTGTACCGTTCTCTTGCTTGTGCGTTCTCTCTCTCTCTCTCTCTCTCTCTCTCTCTCTCTCTGTCTTGTACTTTCTCTATAAAGTTAGGGGAGTTATGCCAGGGCAGAAAATCAATAATTACAAAGCGAGGGGTGATGACTCAAATGGTGAAATCAAGGTCTCTTTACGGGGACTTATTCTGTCTTCGAGGCTAACTGTAGCCTATACTTACTTGTCTTAAACTCGTACATCACTAACGGCTTCCGAGAAATGCGTTAATATTCGTTATTGCTGGAAGGACATATTAACATTGACAGTTGAAAATTTAGTACTGGCGAAAATTAATTCCCTTCCTATATTTTCATTATTTATATGCGCGCTTTAAATTTCAATTACTATTAACCAACAAATATGTAGAATTATAAATACAATGCTGTTCTTCATTTATTTGTTTTATTTATTTATTTATTTTATTTTTTATTTTTTTTTTTAATTATGTATTAATTTATCATGTACAAACTTTACTATAGTTATTCAATTAACGTTCTATTGCTAGTCGCAGGCTTTTAATGAATTTTATACTTTATAATATTTGCTTTATAATAATTGTTTGATAATTCCATGTTTCAATTTGAAAACGTAAAATATTTTAAAAATCCATGTTTCAACTATCTACATTTCAATACTAAATTCAACTAGCTATCGTAAATTATCGAATTTTCGATAATATTTTAGAAATGTAACTATTGTGAAATATTAAATGTTAATTAATTATATCAATTATATTAATTACATAATTGTATTAATTGTTGAATGTTCTACGAAACGACAGAATTATAATAAATCATAATAGTTTATTTTTGTCATAGTAGGAGGAATAAATTTGATTTCCACATAATAAATATAAATACACCGTCGTTGTTAGGAAAATACGAAATAATCTATTGAAATAAAGGGGCTAATAAAAAATGTCCGTCGGGCACTTGGGTAAATACAAGTGCTTCTGGACAGAGGGTGACAGGGTGACAAGTCGTATTTGAGTACATTCCTTAAATCCTTAGCACTGTAGTGTGACACAATGCTTTTGGTTTGGGAGAAATTTGAGGTTGATATCGCGTCATATGTATAAGCCACAACTGTCAGCAACTGGAAACGTGACTAGCATGTCGTCTACTTTAAGCTACCTTATTAGAGAGCTTGAGATGTGTCTCCGCATCTCCTCATTATCCTCTTAACGGTTGTCCCTTGCTATCGTTTTGCTTTCACCAACTTCGCCTATGTAAAAGAAAAATTAAACAAACAAGAACGAGGGTAAATCTTTTTAAAAAACTCAGTCTCTATATAGTCCTTATATAGTCAATTATTGTACAAGAGAAAAAAATTTCAGAAAAGAGGATGCATTCGCTCCTTGATAGCAGAGATTTCTTATTTCTTATTTCTTATTTCTTAAACGTCTTAAATTATTAAACGTGCTTCCACTGCCCAAGAGAATATTTAATATTTAATAATATTGTTATTATTTATTGCTGTATTGAAATGGGCAGTAAACTAAAATAATCATTATCAGTAATCTAAAATCTATCATTATCTAAATTAAATTTTTAGCTCATATTTGTATAAGAAATACTTCTTTTTTTTTTTTTTCTTTTTTTTTTATCAACAGTTGAATTATTAAATCTACCATAAATATACCACTTATTATATAAATGCTTTTATCTTCGACAAATATTACAACATGACGTTGGTTATATTGCGAAGGAGAGTAAATATAAACATCGATGACATTTTAATCGACTTTCATAACAGTTAATTGAATGTACGATGAGCTGCAGTTGTAGGTTTTCGTCAATTCGATTTTCACTCCCTTACACTTCTCTGTTTTTCTATTAGATCCTTTCCTTTCTTTCATGGAAGCATGTTGACACTCCATAAAACTGGTATCGAAAAATCCGGCAGCCGCAAAAACGCATCAAATCTCTCGGTACCTGTCGGTATTTCCTGGCTTACGCGTCATACTAATAAAACAGAAACTACCCTATAACTCAATTTTATGCTAGCTACGTGTACTCGAGCATTCACATATATAATATATATATATATTTTCACAACTGTAATCTAGTTATTGATGACTCAGACCTTACTGCTAAGGCAACAAATCTCTCTTTAGTATTAATTATTATACAGAAACAGCGTTTCTTTATTCACGTATTATCCTTAGCAAAAATAATATAAATAATTAAATTTGATTTTATATTACATATTATAAATGTCTATTATTCTTTCAATTTCCATACGTACTCTTTGTAAAAAATATTTACTTCGTATTTCACCTCATTTCGATAATTTTTCATTGTATTATTATTGAAATACTGCTTATGGAATAGTTATTAATCTGGTCGTTTGGATTAAAATATGTTATGGGTATATCGATAAATCTGATTAGATAGACTTTAAAGAAATAATAAAGAGAAAAATAATCATTCTCTTGCAATGATTGTATAACAATACGTTCTGCTATTTAATTTTGCTACTACATGACATAGAACGCATAAGATTCTTAGCTCATATCATTATCGTTAAAGATACAAAGTATTTTGAATAGAGATTTCAGATTTTTTAAGTGATAATAATTAAAACGACAGGAGTAAAAGCTTATGAAACTTACCTTTCCTACAAAGCAAGTGAATAAAGGTCATTCGAACAATGGTAGCAAGCTCTCGGGTTCATTACACATGTGTAGCCAAACGTATGAATGAAACAATCATAGTATTTACGCACATCTTCGTAGATTTCGACTCGACGTTGGACGACCCTCACCGAAGCAGCTAGAGAGTAACACGATTACACACTCACCTTCATCCTTGCACGTTCATGTTGCCCCTCGTGATGATATCCCTTTCTCTCCCTTCCTTTTTTCCCTTCGACCCACCCAGCCCGCCATTCTCCATCGGCCTCGTGCTTCTCGCACTCACACTTTGTCAGTCGCATTTGGGGCCGGTGTGCACCCTTTGCGGAAAAAAGGTCCAGGCGCGTGGCTCGTTACAAGTCTATTCAGACGTTCAGAAAAGAAAAGAGAACGACAGTGGGCGCGTGCCGTGGCATTTATTCCCCTTGACCGGAAGCACCGGCGGATGAGAGGTCGACACGTGCCACCTACTTGCCAGAGGTTACGTTTTAAAACTTACGGTTCCTAGGTAATTAATTGGTGCGAACTCTAACCAAGTAATTCATTCATTTTATCTTCGCTATGCTTTTGCCTTGGATTTTTTCTTTGTAAGTATGAATTTATTTTAACGATACAACTGAATTATTTCATTTCAAGTGGCTGCATGTTTTTCCCGTATCCCAACAAGGTCACATAAAAGGATTGAACGTAAGGATGATGTCTAATTTTATAAAAATATTCCATAAAAATGCATCTAAGTACCATAGCTTATATTATACTATAAACCATATTAAGCAAAAAATATTCCTATTGCGATTCAAGATTCTATAGTTTGAAAAGCGTTCCTTTATAAAGGATTCCTTTTTCTAGACATACACAATTATCTGAAAATATTGACACTTCATGAAATCATAATAGCAATAATAATTATTATTATTTGACCCTTTTCTGGTCAAAATAATGACGTCAGAACAATTCGTAAATGATTGTAATTAACGATACAAAAACTAAATAATAATAAAACACAAGGTTGTTCAGACATTTTAGTAATTGTAACATTTTATTTTCATTTAATTTTTATTTTTAAATCTAGTAAAAATAACTTCATATATATTTGAAATTAAATGAGAAAAAAATACTAATTAAAAAAAATCGGTAAATAAAATGTAGAAGCTTCCAATGATTCATAGCAAAGTTACCAGCAAAATAAACTCTAATGTTATAAACAACTCATGTTGTTGATAGCATCACGTAACGTAATATCATTTGTTGCTCCATGAAATATTATTTCGATCTATCTGTCATCCTCTCTTTTATTTTAATTTATATATTATCCTATTATTATTGTACCATTGAAGAACAAGAAAGGCATTAAAGTGGGATCGAATCTTGAAGATGCGAAATGACATCCTGATAAAATTTCTCACCAACTTGCGGCTTTGGACATTTAGAGCAAAAGATATAGAAGTAGTGAATCAGGACTCGAATGATTAAGATACAAAAAAAATTTATAAAAGTACACTCACCAATTCAATCAATTATCTATAGTTTCGTGCTTTCGATTTGCTTTCTTCTTTTTTTTTTACGAATCTACGAATCGATCTATGATTAACTCTTATCTTATACGTTGTTTTTATGTCCGATTATAAATTTTTCTCTGAAAGGTATTTTGCTGGAATTATAATCTATATTATATCAGAAACACGTACAAGATAATTTAGTAATATGTGTCAATTCGATCTAGATAGAATTATTCTCTGAATTTCTCTAATATACGAAAATTCATATAACATCCCAACATACAATTAAACATAAGAACAATTAAAATAAAATTACGTCACAAAAGTAATATCAAGATATATTTATTTCAAATAATCTTTTTATGGTAACTTTTATTTAAATACATAATATATAACAAATAACTTGAGAAAAGGTTTTTAAATATTAAAGAAAAATAAGAAAAATGATTTATTTTATTTTCAATATTAAAATTTAAATTAAAGGTCACATTAAAATAAATTACTCTTACATTTCATTATATAAAACAAAATCAAATGAAAAAATTTATTAAATATTTTAATGAACTGCTTAGATTTTTAAAACATCAATAACAAATACAGACACACAGATGCACACATACATACGCACGGGTAACTATATAATTTTAGACACGTTAGTTAATAATTTAAGGATTTCACTTCATGTTTACAAACTAAAAATAAAAAAAGAAATTGAATTTTAAACTGCTACTTAAATCGTACCTAATGTATAAAATAAAAGTAAAATAAAAAAGTTTGTCTATTTTTCTTTATGGGTGAAATATTAAATACTGTATTTTTATTAAATTATTGTTTATATAGCTTATTAAATGATTGTTGCATATTAATCTGTAAAAATATAAATGTTGACATTATTACCACTACGATTTCATAACAATTGCTGCTTAATTGAATTTATTTTCAAGTCGGATTAAGGCGTTACAAATCAAATCTGTCAAATATGATGATCTATGATGTAACTTGAATTGTAATTCATTAATTTGTAATATGGCAAATGATAAATATTGCTTTATTTAATGGAATAAAACATTATTGTAATGTAATAAATAAGATTTTAAATAACGGCTTATAGTTATATTCAAGTATTTTTTATAATTTTCAAAGTTAATAATAAACATGATTCAATAGTTATCACAAAAGAATAGTATCTATTATATTCTTATATGAGCGACGAAGCTGTTTTAAATTTATTTGAAATAACTTTTGCCTCTGAAGTTCATATAGATAGTTTTAAAGTATTTTCTTAACAGGGACCTATTATTCATGAGTAAGTATAAAGCAATGAATTGTCTTATCAAACTGTGATACCATCGAATGTCTTTTTGTGCCAGTTCGAATGCATTTGATTAAGTCAGCAAATTTGGTATTATAGTGAACATAGAGTAAACTAAGAAATATTGTAATATAATAATACATAATAATTACAGTTATAAAGTATCTGATAATAGAATGGTATTCTAATGTCCTTAACTTTTAGTTGATATTTATTTAGAACAATTTAATAATCTTTTTATTTTATTGTATTCGTATATTTTATTCAATTTTTCTTTAATTTTGTTCATTATTTCTTTATTTATTTTGATATTGTTTGAATATTATTGAAAATAAATAGATTATGTATAAACTTATAGTTTTCTATCTATATAAAAAAACTGATATTTAAAAGCAAACTATCGCGTCTATGTATGAAATATAGTTAAAATGTAACTCTCAAAGTAAATAAGTTTCTAGGATAACAATATTCGCAAGGAATCCGTTAATAATTCATAAATTTTGTTCAAATATGGAATTATATATATATATATATATATATATAACTAAACTGTAAATATAATATTTATATATTTTTACAATAACTAAATTTTATATTGATCTATTTTCAGAAAAGATAATATTTTTTGTTGAAATCTATTCTGTTTCACATATTATTATTTTACAAACGTAGTTGTATGTTCTACTTACATGAAGTATTACTTATAAAATACAATCTATGAAGAAAAATGGTAGTAAAAAATATAAGTTTAAAATAATCTTTCGTAAACTATATCACTGTAATAATTTTTTTTTATTATATGTGCAATATTGCATGTAGAATAGTATAATAAATGAACGAAAGGGATTCAATCTAATTTCTTTTGCATATTTTGCGGATACATTGTAGCTATGTTTTTTACACAACTTAAAATCATGTAAAACCCACAAACTCCCTAAACTTTTTTATAACGTCCAATAATCTTTTAGATTACTTGCATTGAAAACTAACCGAATATTAGTTATGTAACAATTTTATATATAATAATTACGTGGAAAATATACTTTGAATTAACAAGTATGAAATAATTATATTTACTTACAAATGATTTACTAACTTTCTCAAGAAAATTAATTAATAAAACATTATAATTTTTCCTTGTAATTAAAATGAGATAAAGGGAATATATTTTTCTTAAATATTAAAAGTTAGGCGTATGATGAATCGAATGTTTTATTTTAAAATTTTAATACATATTTTATAACTTCGATAATATATAAAAATGTACGGATTGTTTGTCATCTTCATTAATTGCTTAATACATAATATAAAATTTAGTTTTATGTTGTTGTAATACATGCTTTCATTTTTAATATGATAAGGAGATAAATGATTTAAATTTATGTATAGATAATATTAATTTTTACAAATTAATAAAAATAATTCTTTAGTTGACTAGTTATAACCATGCAATTTCACTTATTTTTTTCGAATTTATTTGCTCTATATGCATTCAGGATGATTAATTATTATCTAATTGGTCCAAAATTAGCACGTGAGCCATCGAAAATTGTCGTAAATTACACTAGCGATGGTGATTATTGATAGGAATTGACATATAGCACGTGCAAACACTCGTGCAAAGTGCGTCCTACTCCCCCTACTGAAAGAGGGTGAGAGGGAGCGGGAGGAAAAGAGATAGGGTGAGAGAGAGAGAGAGAGAGAGAGAGAGAGAGAGAGAGAGAGAGAGAGCTAAAGAGGGAATATGTATGTGAATGCGAGTGCATGGATAAGAGAGCGAGAGGTTGAGACAGAAGTGTGCCTAATGGACTAAAGGCAGAGACCACGGGGGTGGTTTGATTTGTTACAGAGGGCAACAAGTGCCCGACCCCCGGCTGCTCGGGCCAGGGTCACGTGACCGGACTCTACTCGCACCATCGCAGGTAAGTAATTATCAGCAAATTAACTACCTACCTGCACTGCACATTTCTCTCCTCCATACCGATTAGGTTTAATACCAATTGATGACGCGTGGAAATAGATATAACTATCTTTACTGTTTAACTAATAATTCAATATATTGGATGATGAATCCGGTAGTTCAGTATTATTAGTGATCATACATTTTTTATTAAATAAATCATAAATTACATTTTATATATAACGTGATCTATACCTTAAAGAAATTTCATTTTTTACAATAGTATACGTGAAGAAATATTCTATTATAAATGATAAAATGATTGATTTGTATTAATTATTTGATATAAATGTCTAATGAATATATTTCATTATAAATATATTAAATGTATATTCTGAAATTTTTAAAACCAAAAAAATTTATATTTTATTTACAATACATACAAGATAATCATTTTAAATTATATTAAATGAATCCAGTTTAGTTTATTCTATTGAGACTAGATACAATTGTTGAGAATCATTAAGCAATTCGATCAAATTACTTTGCATAATAAATCAGTATATTGCTATCAATATAACGGTGTTTTTTAAGTAACAATAAAATTAAAAATATATAATTTATGATTATATAAATGTATTTAATTCCTTCATTTTTAGTTTATCTGGCTGTCCTCGGAAAGATAAATTAACACCTGAAAGTGAGTATCAATATTGCTTCAAGTAACAATTGCGTTCTTTCGTA
>NW_011948432.1:30000-42312 GCF_000503995.2 Ceratosolen solmsi marchali
AGCTAGTTTTTACTGTTACGAGGACCGTTTTTAAAGAATACCTAATTCTGTGAGCTTAAAGAAACAAAATCCAGAATATCCTATTGAAGTATAGTGCGTGTGTGTGTATGTGTATGCGCGCGCGCGTGTGTGAGGGGGGGGTGCGAATAATAATCGATTGATTATCGTGACGAGGTAGCGAAATTAAGAAAATCATGCATTCAAGCCACGATTCCGGGTGTGACATCGGGCAGATCTCGGTCGGGAAAGGATTATTATTCGATGCGGTGTTAACTGAAATTATTCTATTATACGACAGGCGCCGCCCTATGGCTCGAATAGTCTCAGTCCGCAATACGGCGGCGGACAAACTGTTGGCGGTAGCCCCCAAGCTGCAGCCAGTCCACACCTAACGGCAAGCCCCCAAGTACCCAGTCCCCAAGGCCAAACCCTCGACCTCAGCGTCAACAGACTGCACAGGTAAGCTTCGCCCGGTATTCCCCAAAATCATCCCTCATCTTAATTAATTTACTATTTACCCCCGATATTACCTATAAAATCAGGTTTACTTTAATATTTAATTGCCCCGATAATTAATAGTCACGACGGCCATTGTAATGCTTTAGGGATCCAGACATTCTGAAAAGTACTTTGTATGATTTCGAGGCTTCGCAGCGATATTCGGTCAACGATCATTCATGCCTACATAAGCTCAATAATTTTCTGTTGTTAGACTGTAAGGAATTGCCTATACATGACTCGAAAAGTCATTCGTCTTTTCGCAGCTACGAAGCTGTGTACTCAAGGCGTTCTTATACTATAAACTATTTAAATTATATCCTTCCGGCAGTCATGCAATTAGGTTCATTGTTTTAGACTCTTAAAAAACTGGATCATATAATTGTATATCCGAGTATGAATCGCGTATTTTTTCTTAAACGGCCCGATAACTGTAAAGTTGAAACAACACACGTTAATTACATGATATTATCTTACACATCGATTAAATCGTTGACCGTTAGTTTTATCAGCGTTTAAATTTTCAGACTAAATCGATTTTACGCCAATAGATAAAATAACGTGAACGCAATTTATAATAACAAATTAAAAGTCGGCAACTTTTATGTGGCTTTTCGTAAAAGAAAATTCCCTTCAACGTTCGTGCGATTAATGTAATTTGTTATTATAAGGCTTTTAATAAGCCAATGCCATTAAGAAATTCCATTAGAAATTCAAAACGCGAGATTAAGCGTCGACCATTACACGTGATTATTGGCGTAAACGCAATGCATCGTACGGGCCAAATAAATCATCGTTCGAACGATCGCCAGACCGCGTCTAAGAAGTTTCAAGTTTCTTGGCCCTTGATAAGCATGCTCGTATTACAAAATAAACGCGAATAATGAAACTCACACTTGTACAGTGGGGCGCCGAGCCCACAGTACTCAACGACCCACGGAGATGGCGTGCCGGTACCGGTGGGCCCTGGCTTCACCGCACCCCGGCCGATCGAGGAACAGACCGAGCCCGTCGACTTCTCCACGGCAAACGAGCCGGTGAACTTCAGCGGGGGCATCAGGCCCGTGCCTGGCTTCCCACCCCCGGGTGTTCACGCCGCAGCCTACAGCCGTGAGAGCACTCCGGACAGCGGGGGTTCTCATTACATCGACGCCTATAGAGATCCGACTGGTGAGTCCCCGTCAAATCTGCTACTTTCTCTAAGGAAAATTTTCCTCCTACAGCTCTATCGGTCAGTTAGCCCGTTGAACGTGTTTCCCGATTGATTATAATGTCGTTGTTGCGCCGTTCTCTCGGGTCAAGATTACAATACCTCGTATTGGTTCAATGCATTTTGCAATTTTATTTAAAACCAATGTGGATCTTGTAATTTTTATAAAAATACAATGTAGGGAAGATTTTATTAAACAAACGCTTCCCAACTGGATAGGCGTAAGTGAGTCTTTGTACTGCAAAGGAAACGACCTCGTAAATAATGAATCGATCGATGAAACGATTTCTTTCATTATTGTGAAAGAGTCTTATTAGTCAAAAAAAAAAAAAAAAATAAATAAAAAATAAATAAATAAATAAATATAAGCATTAATGAATCATATATGTTAAATATGCGTTGAATTGGATATTATATATAATAAAAAAAATTCTTTTTAATGAAGGATTTGCGTTCCAGCAACCACTATAATAGAAGTATTATAAATAAATAATAGGTTATTAAATTACATTCTAGAAGGTGTATGCGATTCAACTGTTTGAATTAGTTTAATTCCAGAGAATAAAAAATATGTATTTTGGTTATAATCATGAACAGTTAATAAGTGAAAATGACTAAGTGAAAAATGAAATCCTAAAAAGCGTGCATATTTCCAACTAAGACTGAATAAGGTCCACTTTATTCACCCTAGTCACCCTAGTATCCATGCAAGCACATTATATTGGTCTACGTTTACGTGCAACATAAGAGAGAGAGAGAGAGAGAGAGAGAGAGGCAGCAGTAGCTGGAAGAGATGATGAAAAATATTCCCGGCCAAGAAACACTGTCACGTTGGTCGGTGGATTTTTCTTCGCGCCAGTGCCATAAATTTACTCGAAACACGTTCCAGTTGAAATGAATACATCGTCGGCTAGTAGAGCATTATGTTGCACGACAGACTGCAACAATTCGCTTACTAACGGAACAGGAGAGAGAAGGAGAGAGAGAGAGAGTGAGTAAGTGAGAGAGAGAGAGAGAGAGAGAGAGAGAGAGAGAGAGAGAGAGAGAGTAGTGAACATGTCTATAAAACAACGCGATATATCGGAGTAGAACAAAGAACGCCGCTTGTTTTCCCCCGAGGCGTACGTGTACGGTAACAACTGCCAAATAAAAATTCACCCGACCTCCACTTTTTTCTCCTTCTCGCTTTACCCCGATCCATATTATTATACCAGTGCAGCTTCTCCTGTATACCTTGGTACTTTGTATATAGTTTTCCCCTTATCGCCCCTCCGTCGCACTCGACTCACTCCCACTCTCTTTCATTTTCTATATATATATACACAATTTTTTCCCTCTTTCTTTTTCTATACATTCTCTACGAAACGATTCGTTCATGAGCGTGAGCACACAGCATCTACAGTTAATTATCAATGTTTCGCATGAGCATGGTCGACAATGCCAAAGACCTTCGGTCCCGTGACTCACTCTCTCTATCTCTGGCTGGTGCGACGATTGGGAATACTCATTGAATAGAAATGAAACAGACGAATGCAGATATGCAGCTACGTATTCTATATACCATTCGGTCCATCGAGATCTACTCACATCATGTTTTTTAAATGCTATCATCTGGACGCAATATCAAATTTTTATAGGGTCATTTTTTTGCGGACTGGATAACGTTTAATTCACCAATCGAACTGCAGATGAAAGAACTGCGAGTCGCTGCACAAAACTTAATAGAAGTTATTATCAATGTCCTTTACCAAGAAAAAAACATTTCATTTTTAAAATTTAACAAAGAAGAATGTGTGTGCGCGCGCGCGCGCAATTAATTTAAACGATTGAAAAATTTTATCATCTACTTAATAAATTCAGGCGTATGGTACCAATTTAATATTAATATCATGATCAATGTAAGTACAACATGATAAAATAAAAAAGTTTAACAATTTATTAGTAACGGAAGAGATATCTTAGTCCAGTGTATTATAAAACTTATTGTAAGGATAAATGTTTCATTTGTAGTAAATATATGCACGAAAGCTTATATTTATTTCAGTGACAAAGAGTATTGTCAATGTTATATTTATTTTTTTAAACGACAAATGAACAGAGTATTTTGATCGATATATAAAATATATCAGAGCGCGGGGGGAGGGGGGGGGAGACCGAGAGATCTATAAATGTAATAATACATAATTTATGAAGAATTTTTGGTATTATTTTATTGAAATACGTACCGGAGTAATTTTTTATTATGGGAATTCGCAATTGACCAATCTACGTTTAATTCTAATTAGTTAAAATAAATTTTAGTTGCAGAGTTGTTGGAAAAATCAATAATTGAATGTTAAAATAATTCTAAAATTTCTTTGAAGTAGTAATCTAAAGTTTCTTTGAATAGTGTCAGGTACAGCCTAATTGAATAAGAAACTTTTCATTGCCAAAAGCAAAGTTACAATTTATCAAATTTATGCATCCATTACCAAAAAATTGCTTTTACAATGGTCTCGATGCATTATCAATGTTGAGGATTGTAGCAGAACCACAAGCAATATACATCACAGCTGAGATCTAATAAATCTTACGAGGATCTAGTAAAAAAACAAAAGGGCAAATAAATGAGAAAAACTTCTGTATAACTCGAAGAGCAAAGCCGAAAAATGATCGTGTCTATAGAAATAAATAGTAATAGGCGATGTAAAAACGAGGTAACTTTTGGTTGTGCAGGCTATGGACCGATGAGTCCACATCCAGGATACGGGATGACTGGGGTCCAGGCAGAGTATCCCGGGAACACGTATACTCCGTATCCGACGCCGGGCTATCAATGCGGCGGCAGCTACCCCGGCGGTCCTGTCACCTCCGGCTACCAAATTCCAGCCGGTTACACGCCCACGCCCTGCTACAGCATGCCACCGCCCCAGCACACGATCGGCCCACTCGATAAGCCCGCGGGCAAGGACGAAAGGTAAGCGAACACAGCCCTTGGCCTTCGCGAGTCACGCAAACTTACCCTCGGGGCTTTGCGTTTCTCACCATTCCGCGGATGATTAGCTTTTGTTTCTCGTGACCCGATCCAACTCCAGCTCTTTCCTCGAATCTCATAAGTGCCTGTATCGCTTTCACGTTACGGGTTATCAGACCTTATGACATTTTCCCTTTTCTTGCCTTTTTAATTGGTATAATTGCTGTTATAGCGGATTTTTCAACCCGAATGCTCCTTCGATATAAAATATAAAAGTTAGAAGAATGGAGAATTTTATTACCAAAGTGCGCTTATTGACTCGAATCATTTGATGCAAACTGCGACAAAATTTGAAACTCGTTTGACAACTTTTTAATAACCAAATAGACTTTAGCCTTAGTTACTTTTTTTTCATTCATGTAAATTAGGTGACAAATGAAAATAAGTAATGTCTCTGTCTACCAGCTACGTGAGCATTGAAATGCAACTACAGATATTTTTCTATGGCTATCTGATTTAAAATTCACGGATTTTTGTTTCGACACTCCACTCTTAGTGAAGCAAATAACTATAAGCGACTTAATCAATAATTGAATAGAGACTTATCCAATCGCGTAATCCTACGTACCTTACAGTGGCACAAATCCATATTATCTAACTAGAAAATAAACAATGTCTTATTTGAAAAAACCGCGAGAAATGTGGTTTACTCATAAACGTATAAATACATTTTGCTTGCTTGCCACAAAAATCAAGTATATTTTCCTATTTCTGCGACAGCCCGTATGTGTATCGAATGGAAATAAGAGGCTGCCGCCGAAGCTTCCGTGCTTCGCTGCATCTACAGCCACATAATACCACGGCGCCGCAGCGTCAGAGTATGAACAGGCACATATAGTTACACACGTATACAGTTGTATTAGCGTACCCCTGGCAGTAGCGTACAAGGCAAATCCCGTCGTTCTGATTCTCGCGGTTCGTGAGCAATCGAGTCGAGGAGAGTGCCTCAGATAAGCTAAGCTGCTCCTCTCCCGCCCCTTCGGAGTGCTTCTCGCGCATACCTCCTACCTTCATTTTGTTAATTAAAGTAATTACTCTTCGTAGGTGAAAGTGCCAACCTTATTCTAATTGACGTAAAGCTCGACAGTGCTGGCTCACGCCTTGGCAAAAGAACGAGGGAGAAACGAAGACAGTATAGCCCGTATTTGAAGGGGTTTTATATCTTTCCTTCTCTTTCGTACCTCGCTCGTCTAGCCAAATCTCCCCCCCCCCTCTCTCTCTATTTATCTACCTATCTATCAATCTATCTGCCCATCCCTCATTCTATCATTAGGTTTAATACAAAGATAGATAAAGACAGGTGGAACTGAGAGGCGAAGAAAGAGAGGGTGAGTAAGGTCAAAGAAGGTTGCATCGGAGTTGAGGTATAATCAGTTGCTATCGCACTGTATTATGAGACGAAAGAGAAAGAGAGTTCTCCCGAAAGAGTTAGGGCCCGTGATACCTCGATTTTACATTGCCCAAAAAGTGATCTTCCTTCTCTCTCTCTTTATGCCGTTATACACGTTAACCTTTCTTCTTATTCTATATGAAATGCGGATTGTATTTATCGGAGGTCGATAGCGCTCCAATGCTATAAATTTACCATGCATTTGGTACGGGACTTAGCTCAATTCTCTAAGGAAACGAATAACGCGATCAGAACGTTTTGATGTTCGGTACACGTTCGTGCGGTTCAACACGCGAGCGATCAAAATGTACGTATTTTCGTATGCGCTTATCGAAGCCGGTTGTTTTAAATTATATAGCTAATAGTCGCTATTTTAATGGTTGGCATAATTGTAGCACATATGGCAATTATTCGCGATTAAAAGTTTCCTCATTCATCCTACGTATTCATATTCAATAGTTGCAAATATAATAGATTTATATTAAAACTCAAGGGTATTTTAATTGAATTTTATTTAATCGAATTTCAATAAATTCGTCGTCTACTAATCTATTATGAATCTTCCAAACTTCCATTATTACTAACTAAGAGCAATGAGCTAAATAAACATTATTATTAAAACATTTTGCTACGAACTAATTACTTACAGAATATCATACGGAACGTATCAGGAATTTTTCTTTTAAAATAGCTCGACCAACATATTGATTATTAGTCTTTACTTACGTGGTTTTGCCAACTTTTAATTCATTAAAATGTTTTTCAAAAATATATGTAACTGTGATAAAAAAAAAAAAAAAAAAAAAAATGTAACTATGTGTAACATAAATATATGTAAGGTAATTAAAAATCTTTCGTAGTAGTACAAGGATAAAATTTCCTTTACGTCATTGGTGAATTATGTCAAAACTTGATGGAATGAGAAATGCGAATAAAGTCTCGTCGACTAATCGATTGTAAAATACATGGGTCGGTCACTCTTATGCTCATTTTTGTAAGCTTTTCTTTTCGATCATATAATAATGGAGGACCGGGGCTATGTAACGTGGTAAAGGAATCGTACATAACCTCCAATCTTGTCCATATCCAGTAAATAGCGATACTTCAGAGTTATTAATGATCACAACCAATATTATTACATCGTGGTATATAGACAAGCGAATAAATAGTCTATTGGTTTCTCATTCGATCTGAGCGTATTACGATATACGTTAAGAAAGAACTTTTATACGAATTGTTACTGCAGCACTAGTCTGAAACATATAACTATCAATTTAGCTCTAGACATAAGTGTAAATCAATGTAATTACTGCTGTCTTTGGACATTAATAGCGGTTACGCGAAATTAACGTTGTAATAACATATTTCTGCAAAATTTCCTTTCGTCGCGTAGATGAACATATTTTCAGAGAACAATAAATTAACATAATGTGAAATTAATTTACATAGATAGGTTAATTCTCAATATAATTGATACTTGGATTGGAAAGTTAATATGTACAAATTGTAATTTGTATAAATTGTACGTTTCTTAAATAACATCGGCAAATTTTGGTAAATGGAGTAAAATTAATTATAAACTAATTAATTGTAAGTGTATCGAAATTCCATTTTCAATGCTATCGCTGAAAATAAAATACCGTGATTCAAGCTGGATTTGCTCCCATTTAACCGCATAACATAATTCAGCCTTTTTTCCAGAAGTTTTGCAATTTAGCAACTCCGTGAAAAGAATAAAAAGCATATAAGAGGGGAAAAAAGCCAGCTCAATTATAGAAGACTATTTCGATGTCAGGCGGCGAAAAAAGCGTGTCTCGTATGAAAACTTTAGTAAGCTCAAACTCGCGTGATACACAATGGAATATTAGCCTGGACATAAGCATCGAAGCGATCAGTAGCCATGCGCTTGCGTTCGGTTTCCTTTCCACCCCTCCCGCCCCGCCCGCCTTTGCGTTCCACTTACTCACTTCCGCGAAAATAGTTAGACGCGCGGACAGAGAGACTTTGGTACGCAGCTTGCGTGATTGCACTCAAGTCCATGGCTCCGGCAATATCGCGGCCACTCAAGGGCCATTGAGTTCTCCGGGCTTTCTCGTAACCTCGCGGTATATCCAATCGAAGAGCAAGAACCCAGCCACGTATCTCTTCTTCCTTTTCCCATCCTTCGTTTTGACTTCATCCACGGTCCTTCCGCTCTCCAAGCTCCCGCGTCCCGTTCAAGTGTACTTTCGACGTTTTTCATATGTTCCGTTAAATCAGGAAATGCAATTAAACTTTGTCGGATCGCTGTCGCCAATCGAGTACGATTATGAGTTTACGGGCCTCTCTGCGTGCGAGTGTGCATGCTGCGCGTAGATAAACGCATGTGTTCGTAAACAGTCGCATATATTCGTAAAGCAGCTATTGCTCTTAGAATTTTCAAGCCGATTGAGGATATTAAGCTGGCTCGCAAGATTTTGTCTTCCAAGACGGGGCCATATTTTTTATTGAATATTGCAGATAAACAACTTTCATAATCAATTTTTAATAAATCGTTGATTGAGCTACAATTTAAATGATTCGTCTATTGCTAGTCTTAAATTGTATATATTTAAGCGTAGGCATGCAGAGTTATTAAGTTTTAATGAAAAAAAAGATTATAAGAAGATTATAAGAAGATTACAAGTTTATATTAACCTACAGGAATCCCCAGATCGGTCTAACATTCAAAACTGTTTATCTGGCTCCTAAAATCTATGAAATATTAATGATCACTCGTATGTCCCCCGATTATCACGTACTGTTCTTTATGGCTCGTTTGTTGGAAAACAACAACACAGATCCTCCAACCCATTGTCAGATTCAATTATAACGAAGCTACCCCATGCATGGAGAACAATCGGCTCGCTATTAATCACTTTTGCGTACGAATGCGGGCAATGGAATACCCTGTGCTGATTGATGATGTGTGTTCGATGCAGTATGAATATGAGAAGACAATCATTGAATTTCGCGGGGACCTCGCCTCGACCTATCCCTCGTGGTCGCGACGGCAAGGAGCTGATACAGTGTCCCACGTCCTCCTGCGATGGCATGGGTCATATCTCGGGAAACTACGCTACCCACAGAAGGCAAGGCAGCAAGTTCACTTCCGATCCATACACATTTTTGCCATATATACACGTTCGTTCTCATTTTTTTATTTTCTAATCATTTATTCGCTCACTACTATCACTCCTTTTCTCTCCCAACCCCCTCTCTCGCGCTCTCACCCCCCCCCTCTGTCTCACTCTCACTCTCACTCTCACTCTCACTGTTCATTCTTGCACCTTCACTACATCGGCAATCTGATGCGTACGTGAACAGTAAACATTTATATTTATTTGATTGTATGGTTGACGAAATAAGTTGGTAAATTAAATATGTGTGGACATATACTTGAAATTATATCTTAAAGAAAATTATTAGAGTCAAAACTTAAATTTAGAGTATTATAATGGTGTAACGGGTATCGTAATTCTATAAATACCTGCAATGAACTCGAATAAATCAGTAAGTCATATATGTAATAAAGTTTATGTTTTTCATCCATTTACAATATGCATTATTATTTAATTTTTACATGTATTTCTAAAGTTAAGAAGTCTGCATATATATAAGTCTGAATATATATATATATATATATATATATATAACACAAAGTCAAACATAATCCTTATATTTTTACATTTAATACAGTATGCTACCATTGTCTGTAATTTATCAATTTTTATTTATATTTACTTTCATATTTACTGTCAATTTCAATTGTATCACATGTGTAGATGAGTTTTCATGTTGAATGATATGTTTTTCCAATTGTAGACCCGACCCCTACGAAAAGGGAAGACAAAATCATAAAATAATAATTATTATACACCTTATTAAAAAAAAATGCTTTATACAAGAATTATTTATGAGTTTGCCAGCCTTCGGCGGGCATTTTTGTAGTGAACTAAGATCAATGACCGCATTGTTGCTATGTCGAAGAATTGCATACAAAAGACGATCGAAATTTCTTTTAATTAAAAGACTTGAGTCACTAAAACATCATCATAAGTAAATACTTTAATTTTTTTTTCTTTTTAACGCCGACGAACAAATACATTATATAAAACCTCCTAACGTTGCTAAGAAAATCATTTAATTTCTTTTTAAATATGTATTAATATTCTTTTTTTCAAAGAATGATATTTTCATTCAAATTAAAAATGGACATTTGTTGCGGTTAATAATTATGTGCTTCAAAAATGAATTCGAATAACTAAAAAATATTGAAAAATTTTGTATTATAAAAATAATTATAATATGGACAATTAATACAGAAAAAATTGATCTAAAATAAAATATATTAACAAAACTTTGACTTTTTTGAAGGATGTATAAAAACATTATTTTATAATTTAAACGAATCTTCTGAAAATATCAATCTAAAAATAATGTTTGAGAACATTGAATAATATTCGTACGAATGATAAGGCAAATGATAAATTATTATTTTTACGACTGAAATCTTTTACTTTGAAAAACATAATGAAATGAAGTTCGACAAATGAAATAATTGGCAATCGGCGAGTTTCATTGGGGTCAGGTATGAGTGTGTTCCCCGCTCTCCCTTCGATGTTTCTAGATTAAGATTGAAGTTCTCTTATTCGTAATAATTCATTGGAATACATATAAAATATTCAATCTTACGAGCGACACCTCATGAGTGAGCCGAATGAAACACGGCGTTGCCATTTTCATCCAGGCGCGCACGCATACGCACACGATCGCGCATAAGCATATGAATACGTATATTGGGGTACATATGGCTACGTTTTTTTTGCATTTTATATCTTATGCATTTTAAATACAAATAATATCGATATATTACTATTATTATACATGCTCATCTTGATGTCGGTCATTCTAGCTAAGCCGATGAAGTGGGAATTTGTATCACTCCTTGTTCATATATCGCAATATAATAGCAAGCTATTTCGAATATCGCTCTTGCATAATTAGAGAGAGAGAGAGAGAGAGAGAGAGAGAGAGAGAGAGAGAGAGAGAGAGAGAGACAGAGACAGATGAACGCTATTGTGTAAATTGGAAAGATGTATATTTTGTCAACCATTAATATTATGTATTTTTTTTAATGTGACTTTTATTGTGTGTGTGTGTGTGTGTGTGTGTGTGTGTGTGTGTGTGAGCGCGCGCGCGAGGTAATTTTACAAACAAATAAAATTTTCGCACTTAATATAGGTATGGCATCAATGTCTCCAAAAGCAAATCTTTTTATGCATTTATTAATGCATAAATGGCGAGGTCCCGAGTGAGGACGCCATTTGGCAACGTCGCGTGATATGCATGCCATGTAATATCATTTTTGGACGTTTATGAGGTGTGTGATCGCTCACAAAACAATGAAATTATGTACGCTGCCTGCTGTAATATGAATGATGTATTAACGTTGCACAGTCTTATGCAATCAGAGGTTCTCGGCTCGTTAGTTTTGTCTTCGCCAGTACCATACACAAACATGTATTGACGTAAAATGCCGTTAATCTTACAGAGTTGCCAAATAATCTCGATGCGCTTTATATATTTATCGTACCCAATCACATGCATGCACGATATTGAAAGGCGGCAACAAACTCGATCGATCGTTCCGAGTTGTTAAACTCACGCCGAGTCGATATGCATACGTCTCTGAGTGCATCGCGTGCAATGCCACCTTTGAGATCGGTGGTAAAGGCATTGGTAAAGGGCCGACATTAGCGATCAGGAGGTGGCCTCGGCCCGAACGATATTAACGCAACATTTCGTGCGCCGTATTTTACAGTCTGTCCGGATGCCCGCGAGCCGATCGTTCGCAGATTCAGGCTCACTCGCAGGAGCTCAAGTGCCCGACGCCAGGATGCGACGGGTCCGGCCACGTCACTGGGAACTACTCGTCTCACAGGAGCCTCTCGGGTTGCCCGAGGGCCAACAAGCCTAAAAGCAAACCTCGTGACGGCCAGGACTCCGAGCCCCTCAGGTCAGTATAAATACGTGTGCAAGTGTGGGTGTGCAGTTTAGCGATTAAACGGGCGGTTCGCGGCTTTACGCTCGGCGTTTCTGCCCGTGAGCTCATTGCGCAACGACGACTCTTGGCTCCCCCCCCCCCCCCCCCCCCCCCGCGGGGGGGGCGTTTTCGGCCAC
>NW_011948432.1:42421-132322 GCF_000503995.2 Ceratosolen solmsi marchali
CGCCCCCCCCCCCCCCCCCCCAACGCTGCGGGCGAGCTCTTTCGCGAAGCCCATGACTTCCCTTTACGACCATTCGAAGTACTTGTCCAGCTAACTTACGAACAATTTCGAGGATTAATCGCGATTTCGGATCTGATTTTCTTTAATGCTTAGCACCACGCATTTGTTACCACAGCCGAGGGATAGTATTTTCCGTAGGTTCATTGTTAAAGTCAATTATCATCTGGATAATGAATGGATAGTTTATTGCAAATTGACAATCATCGTTATACATCGCCATTATTTTACATTTATTATTCATTCGCGATGCTTGCTATTTATGTATTAAAACTGGTTGAAAAAAATCAAGCGGCCGACGGGCAATCGTCGCGTACGGTCGTTATGTCGTAAATACGATGGCAAATCGTGCAAAGAATCCCAAAGCCTCGAGCATTGTTCTATTAATCTCATACGTAAGCGTTTTGATTTGGTGCTTGCGCGCTGGGAAACGCATTAAAATAAACGCACTCGCTCGCTTTAAGTGGACAATACAAAGTGCTCGAGTTAGATCGCCCGCAAGTGCCGGTTCGGCCGAGTAAATCCGTTGGTAAGTGTTGCATATTATGAGAAACGATCGTAATTCCAAAGCAGTCGTAACGTGACTTATATCACACGCGGCATAATAATTCAGGAAAATGAAAGCGCTGCGTAGCCCCCAATCGCCCGGCGCTTCGATTAAAACTGTGGGTAGACTCGTAGAGGCTGGGCATCGCCGGTTGCGCTTTCGACACCCATTACGAGCCTCGAAGCACCCGATTGCTCGACTGTGTACGCGAGCACATGCGGGCCTTTAAAGAGCTTCCGGAGGGGCGAGAATTGCGAGTTTGCCCCATCTCCCGCCCTCCGTAAGCTCGCTGCGAAGACGCTGACTAATATCTGGCGGTTTCCGCTCGTTTCACGCTCACGCGCGTTCCTCGTTCCTTCTCTTGCACTCGCTGACTCCTTCACATGCGGATGTGGACCCTCGACGACTTGGCTCCTGGATGCGACACGACAGATGTCCTATTCCTGGCTGTGACGGATCTGGCCACGCCACCGGCAAGTTCCTCTCACATCGCAGGTAAAACATACCCCCCAAGGATTTATCGTCACTTTTTCTACGTCTCGTGTTGTGTTGTCCAATTTTTATGTTTTTTTATTTTCGTTTTCAATTGAGATATTCGGCTACACATTAATATCGTTGTACGCTCGTCTTAATTCACTTGTTTCTGTATTATTGCTCTTACCATTATTGTTGTTGCTATTAATGCTCGTATTATTTATTTCACAATTACTTTATCCGTATCATTTGGCTTATTTTCAGCATAATCCAAAGACCTGTAAAATTTTTTTCACCACTTCGTTACGATCGAGCTCCTGAGCATGCAATTACTTTAATACGATTCAGTTCCTAGAAGTAATTTTTTTTTTTCTTTTTTCTTTTTAATTTTTATATTGTTTTTATTGTTTTTTATTCAATGTTTTTATTTAAAGTGCTATTCTTTTAAGAATAATATTCTTCAAAGTGAGAAAAAGCTGCAGCTTAGTAATTACATATCGTGGTGATTTTTCGCAAAAATGCCTCCTCTGTCATTAAATAATTATGCTAACCAGAATCCATTATCATGGTGACTGATATTCGTACCATTAATCATTATTCGTGCACATAATCAAATTATTTACTGCGATGCCTTAAATTTTCCAGCTTCGTAATGAACGTCGATTTATTTATCTTAAAATCATACAGGTTGCTACTTCCGATCTCACGGTCCGTGGATTTACATCATTCTACGTATTACAAAAGATCGCAGTTTTTTAATTGCATCGCGACTCAAATGATTTTTTTTATTAATTCTGTTTTGTCTATTACTGTTTATATATTAATTTTGTTTATTTGTTTTTAATGACGCTGCCCGTCACGACCAAATGCTCGAGCGTAAACTCTTTAAAGTTATATAGCTGCACAACTGACACGCAAATGGCTTCCGCCTCAATGAATATCGTCCACACAAATGGAACATATCAATGTAATAAAAGATAATGCTGGAGATATAAAGTAACAGAGTGGCAATAAAATGATTACAGCGCGTCGGGCTGCCCCATAGCAAATCGGAACAAAATGAGGGTCCTCGAGTCAGGCGGCACAGTCGAGCAGCACAAGGCCGTTGTTGCTGCGGCTACCGCCATGAAGTTCGAAGGCGTGAACTGTCCGACCCCGGGATGCGATGGCATCGGCCACATAAATGGATCCTTCTCAACCCACAGGTCGTTGTCGGGCTGTCCGATCGCGGGTCACGCCGTTAAGAAGCCCAAGTTCGAGGACATGTCCACAATGTACAGCAAAGGTATAACAGGTGAGCCAATTTTCGCAATGAGACAATGTACGTCGGATTTCATATACTATACCTGTGGGATAATCTTATGGAAGCTTATCATTTTTCTTCTTTTCAATTGATAAAGTCTTGGCACATTATTTTGTGCAATGGAAATATACTATAAACACTGCTGTAAATTTGTATCAATTTTTGTTCAAAATAACTTCATACTTCGAAATAATAGAATACTTTTTACACATATTTTGTATGAGATATCGATTACAATTTAAAAACTGGTTGAGGATGTTATAAATTGTATTGGAAATAATGTTTGTAGTAAAGAAACAATCATAGTCGTCATTTATCCATTGAAAGGATAAATGTAAATAAATCAGTGGAGAATTCTTTGAATTGTTAAAAATAATATGAAATTTAAATTGTATCACGTACTATAGAAAAATTAATAAAATTAAATTCTGTAATTATTGAATTTACTTTAAATCAACATTGATTTATAAACTAGATATATTAATTAAAAAAACAATGATTTAAATGAGTAAATATTTTCCAAACAAGTATGCAGTATATTAAGCTGTTTTATTTGAACTGTGTAGACCAAATTATTATCTACAATATTCAAAATATTAATATGATGAGTAATATAAAGGTTTTAAGCAAGAGTATATCAAGTTTGATAATTTAAATACAAATATTAATAGCAATAGTAACTAACTCACTAGTATTATTTGTATAAAATTTTTATAAAAATATTCTATAATTATTTAAATTATTTATAATAACATCTATTTTTTAGCTCTTGATTAAAACTTCCTACTTAATATAATTAATACTGTTAATTATTATTGGTAAACCTGCCGTATTAAATGATACAATACTCAATTACAAAAATGTAATCTAATCTTCAAGCAGCATTTAAATGGTTGTAGAACAATATAATTTATAAAAGTATCGATTTGTTTCAAAATTTGTATTTTACTTTGATTGGAATAATTTTAATAATAAAAATATACAGCAAAGAATAAAATTAATGTATATTCGAAAGAGAACAAAATTTGAACGTGTATTATAAATTAATTCAGAACTCCGTTTGTCTCCCTTTTCCTTAGTTGCGTAATAACACGTATTAAATCTGCTCTTTCAAACATATAGTAAAAGTATAGTAAGTTTTGTTTTTGTAAAAAACAAAAAATATGTTTTATTAAAATATATTTCAATATTGTCTATATAGTTGACCTTGTATTTGACTTTGTACTCTACCACGCTCAAATCTTAAATCTCACGCAATGATGTGCTGTCATACCAATAAGGTTTTATTCGTTCCAATCCTTTCCCATTTTTATTTTCCCGAAATCTATATTCCTTGATTTACTTTATAAATTTTTCTGCAAAATACATTGTATCACGAATTTTTTTAATAATTCAGGCACATTCATTTCTTATACCTTTCGTGACTCTAGTCAAAATTATAACACAACATTGGTTTATTTCCTTCAGATCCAATCTAATGATGTGTTGCATGTGCATATAATTATAGTTTTGTTACCTGCATATGCCAAAGTCAAATATTAAAATTATATATATTTATAACTTTTGTCTGACCCTCTATTAGTGAATAAAATAATTACAATTATTTTAGTATTTTAATATACATACAAGTATGCATATATATAGCATTTTTTTAATCACGCTAAATTTGATATAAATTTAGATTATATAATATTAATTTTTTAGAAGTCCTTAAAATTATCATATCATACCATGTAATATTTAATATTTAAATAGAATCTAAAAAATATTTAAATTATATACATATTGGGTACCCCTTATTTTTCTTTAATTTTTGTATGTTAATTACTGCTATTTATTCGTAATATAGTAAATATTAACTTATTATTTATTTATATAATGACAAAAAATTAAGATATAATTGAAGTCCCTTCAGAGTCACGAAGGGCGAAAAATTTGTTTGGGATAATAATACTTTATGTATGATAATAGTGTTAAAAAGGTAAATTAAATAATACATATATATATATATATATATATATATATATATATGTACACACACGTGCGTGCGTGTGCGTGCGTGTGTGTTCGTGTGTGCGTGTGTCTGTATGTGTGTGCGTGCGAGCGTGTGAAAACCTGAATATGTAAAAAAATTCGTTTTTCAACTCAATTTCTTATATTAAGAAAATTCCTGCAAGAATAATTAATTATATTTAGAGGCCTTAATGTAAAAAAGATATAAAATTATTAAGTGGATCAACACCAATATGATGAAAATAATATATTCTGATTTATTCTGGGATCGCAATCAGCTCCTTTCCTGTCGTTGAGCTTTGAGGAGAACATTTACTTTTAAAGGTAAGGGACTGACGTACTCGCCACTTGTTTCTATGTGTTTCTTTTTCGGTGTTACATAAAAAATCCTTACACAATATAACTCTTTCAACTTCAAGATGCTTAATTGTTAGTGTGCGATACACTTCTACCTTATTTTTCATTTAAATTATCTTCTATTAATTAATAAATTGAAGTACATAGTTGAAAAGTCTTACTGCTTTGTATATATATATAACATATTTCATGATTTTTTAGGTAACATTAATATACAATTGCTTTTGTATCAAAGACTTAATCAAAATAAGAGCTTTGAATTTGGAGAAATTTTTTTCAACTATGTACACAATTAGATACTATGGGCACAAAGAAGCTAACATTCGATATCACCTTTCATTAATGAACTGTCTGGTATGATGGCACTTCACGCTAATTTCCTTTCTCTACCCTTGGCAATTGATCCGACAAGCGTATAAAAACACGCCTTGCGGCATATTTAACACCTGTTAGCATGTATATTTCATGCATTAAAAAAAAAAAAAAAAAAAAAAGGAAAAGAAGGAGAAATAAGAGAAAACAATGAAGAAATGAAAGGCGCGCATAATCGCAATTCTACAGGTTGCACATCCGACACAAACGCGTTATATGTGACACGTGCACCTGCGATGCACCAAGCGACAAAGGACTATAAAGTGAAATTAAAGGTCGACAATTATTTTCTTATCGGAGCTATCGTAATCGACGCACACGCCAATTATGAAACGATAATAATAACGGACCTGCCACTAGTAGCACAAGAAGCTTTGAATGCATTCTATGATGTGTGTATTAATACGCTTCGCACGAAGGTACGGCACTCAAATCACCATGAATAATACAGGCGTGTGATAACGAGGAGATAATGGTAACTCATAAAAAGGGAACGAACGAGAATTCATGGGTTAAGTACAGCTTCGGTACGCAACGTTTATTCACTTGTAACACAATCACATTTCATTTTTCAATAGTTCTTCAACTAATTTTTATTTATTTATATAATTATTTATTTACTTATTTGCCCGCCAAAACTCACTATAAAGCAACGACAAAGTTGGGCCCACATACTGGCTAATACATTAATTTACCGTAAGGCAAATAAAAATATCTTACTAAACAGAATATTGTAACGCTCATATAGGCATGTCAATATAGGCAAATAATATCACGGTTTGTCAAGTCGATAATAATAAGTCGAGAGGTATTATCAATCGAAGTAAGATATAGGGGATGCAAGCAAGAAAGGAATCATCGGTCACGGAATCGATGAGGAAACGGAATACGGGAGAAGATTTGAGTTAAGTTGGCCAAGTTGGTAGTACGCGCGCGATAAGATTCGGTATACTTGGTTAGCTTGTTAGGTTCTAGCCCGAGCGCCCGCTCTTACCCCCGTTACGCTTAAGTCGTCAAGGCAATTAATTGCGTGAGTGTAATGTCCACTGTCTACTGCCCGTTGCGGACCAGGCGTTGAGGGAGGCGGTGGCTGCCCACCGGGAGTTCCATCGGCCGGCGCCGGCCCCGTGATTGGGCCTATGGCCCAGGTGCTCGGCGTTCCCGTGATGAACGGAGCCGGCGGGAACGGCGGCCAGGGCGAGGACCTCTACACACTGGAGGCCGAGATAACGGAGCTTCAGCGCGAGAATGCCCGCGTCGAGTCGCAGGTGATGCGTCTGCGCTCCGACATCACCGCCATGGAGAATCAACTGAAACACGGGGAGAAGGTGAGTTGCGCGGCCGGTGCGGCAGCCGATACACATGCACTCGGTCGGTATGGAACCTGTCGTCGGTGCGAGCGCGAGTATGACTGATCCGTGGGGCCACGGCACCGAAATCCCTCAACTTATCCGATATACGGGTATTTTGTCGACCGATGCGTACACACCGCCGCCTCACTTCTCACTCTCTCTCTCTCTCTCTCTCTCTCTCTCTCTCTCTCTCTCGCTATATCTATCTATCTATCTATATATATATATATATAGAGAGAGAGAGAGAGAGAGAAATTCATAAATTAGCATTAAAATAGATATATATATATACACATATATATATGCACGCGCTCACACACACACACACACACACACACACACACACACACATGTTTTTCTGTCTCATTTCTTACATTTTTCCCATTTCTACTCTTATCTCTTAATATAACTTATCTCATTCATAATAGTTATATAGATATACACACGCGCAAACTCTCTCTCTCTCTCTCTCTCTCTCTCTTATATATATATATAAATTTTAATGCCAATTTATGAATTTTATGAATTTACTGCTTGAAGCAAAAAGCGTGAATGTTGATGCCACCCTGCCAGACAATGTTTTCTGATAAATGTATGAGACTTGCGTCTCTCTTTGAATACAATTTTTCTCTACTTTTTGTACGTATTTTTCAATGATATTTATTTATATTTTATGTACACATGTAGATGAGTAACTTCAGGAAGTTTTAATTTCGTTTTTTTTCTTCTCGTTTATATAGCAGTTTCAGCTTTTGCTTGAAATTGAGAAATTACCTTAAATTGAGCTTAAAGAGTTCTTCGGAGCAATAATTAAGAGATGCTTTATCTATTACCTGAGCTATTGTAAATCATTAGAAATAATTCACATGAATATGTACACTAAAAATGTTGTAAAACCAAAAATACTTTGGATGGATGAATAAATATAAGAGTAGTAAATTAGGCATTTAAGGAATCTCATAAAATGTGTAAACTTCAATTTGTGACCTTCCTTGATATGAATCTAATTTGAAATATAATTTTCATTATACTTAAATACAATGACTCATTGCAGGCAACACCGAAAGTAAATAACATTAACGGTAATCATACACTTGAATAATTCACATTTGATTGCGCTTTTTTTTTAACGACTCATATCACTTTACGCAGTAATTTAAAAAAGATCTCATAAGTAAGGTTTTAATAAATAAAATATAATTTTAAAAGAATGAAAATGTATTATTATGTAATTAAATCCTTTGCTACCATCATTTCTTCTATTTTGATTAACAAAGTGAGGATTCGAGCGCCATCCTATACTATAATTTTATAACTCGCGATCGTTAATTTTTTATAAGCGTATTCAAAATTAAGGAAACATATAAGATTTGATGATATAAGATTGAAATCAGTTGTAATTGCATTTGCTAGCCCGAGAAAACTTATAAATTCGAATAATCAGTGTTCATTCGTTCTGTGCAGGACAATTCATCGTTATCGCAGCGTAATAATAATCTAAACGAGTACTACCAGTCATTGAGGGATAACATGATAACCCTCTTGGAGCACGTCCGGATACCGAACTCCTCGGGCCCCGGAGCCGTCATTGCTCCCGAGAAAATGGGCCACGAGAACTTCGACAGCTACTTGACAAAACTGCAGACTCTCTGCACCACCGACGGTTACTGTGCCGAAGACGGTCAGCGTCCGATCTACGAAACTGTAAAGACCGCTTTGCAGGACTTCACGGTACTGCCGACGCCCATCTGAGATCATGCTCAACAGAGTCTGTACAGGAGGAACGATTACATCTAATTTGTCAAGGTCGACGCCAAACGCCACCTCTCACTACGATTCATGTCCTCGAACTTCCCGTCTTCACGGCTTTCGATATTCACTTGACCCTCTTAGGATATTTGATAAATCGGAAATGCATTGTGCTTTTTGGCGTCGATGTTTTTGTTTAGGGGTTATCGCGTGAGTGTTCTCTACAGACCAACACTCGCTGTGCAAAATAAGTAACGTGAAACGGTGATTTGAATAGTATTTATATTCGTTATTTAATTAACGTGTATTAAAATATATAATGATTACTTACGTTTGCAAACAATTTTATAATATTTATACAATAGTGACATTTTATTTAACTACCGTTACTCAATTGCCGACTGAGAATGCTTGATTAATGTAATTAATTTAACAACCACTTCACTGAAGAAGCTAAGCTTACTTGACACGTTATTTTTCATTGCTATATTTAGTAAAAATTCATGAATCATACATACTTATTTTTATATAAACTCTAAATGTCGTTAGAAATTCGATATCAATTTATTTTTAAACTACATTCAATTATTTAAATATGTTTTTTTATCTTATTTGTATATCGACGTAAAATAAAGTACAAATCATTTCCGATGATATCTTAATAAATGGACCGCATAAGTTCTCCATGTAATAAAATTATAATAAGACCTCATTGAATGTCATCTATAAATAATAATATCTTCATCGTATATCATTTTCGTGGGATCGTACAAATACTTAAACGCAATGGTGGTATAATCTTTAAGAGACTAATGTATCAAGAGCGAAATACTGTGAATATTAACCGGTTATTAATGAGATAGCGCAAATAGGCGCTTGCTAACTTAGCGAAATGAGATCGTAATGCGAACAGATGTCTTCGGAATGATAACGGTTCAAGCACACGTTCATTATTCCCTTGAAATTCAATGATAACTCGTCTGTCTATACGAGACACCGGATGCATTATTTTTTTTATCCATAACTCTGATTGAAATGATCAAATGGCCGATTAAGTGGCTTTGTTCGTAGATAAATTTGCTTCATTTGTCAGGAGTTCAGTCGATTCATTTAAATTTCAATTAGCTTCCTTTCAATTTCAGTTTCTAGTAATTTGAGAACTTGCTTGGATGTCCCATCGGCTCATTATATACACAAGCGCTAAAGATATAAATGCAAAAGAGAAGAAATACGTGCTCTTCTAACGATTAGACTCTCAAAGATGTACTCACACAGGCAATTTTAAACATGCAATATAACATTTCTAAAATGCAAGAATAATAGTATGTGACACTGACGTTCTTTTGTACATATAAACATATGGCGTCATGTACAACATCATATGCGATTTTACGAAGCATACTTGTAAATAAAATATAATCGTAAGCAAGGTAACTTAAGTCGTTTATATTATCCGAAAAAAAATTAATAAAAAATACTGAAGTAACGATACAACTACACGAACAAACATACAAGATTAAAGATTGGAGTAAGAAAAATGTTACACGGTTATGTAATAAGGCATGTAAAATAAATTTTAGCTTAGCTGTATAGGGATCTTTACTTGCGCTTAGAAATGAAATATCGTGTAACTATGACTATTACTGTTCACCCTGTTCACATAATACTGTTTATCTGTCACAGCAGCCACCAATAATGGCCAGGTAAGCTTTAATCAATACTATTATTCGGTATCACCGTATTAACCATTTAAATATTGATAATTGATAAAAATGAAGAAACTACACTGTGCGACTGTTCATTGTTAACTTGTCATCAAACTTCGAGCGAGTTCGTAATCATATATCGTAATAATAATGATGTTGACGTCGATATATCTTCGCACCTCTAGGGAATTGAGGTAAAATAGTAGAAACATCAACTTGAAAAACAAAATGAAACAAGTTGAAAAGTATTGTTTATAATTTGTACATAATTACACATAAGGGGAGGGTTTATAGTGATTTACCGATTTAGCATTTTACCATCAGTTTCTGACAACTTCAAATCAGCTCCTTATTCGTTATAACATTCGAAGAACATATTATTAATTGCACTTCGCATATTTTTTCATAAACGAATGGAAAATTTCGAAGTACAGTTTTTGAAATTGACGGTAAAGTGGAATTTTTTTATTTAAGAATTGCATTGGATGGCGCCTATTGCGTCATATCCTGTTAATGATTCAACCGGTCAGTGACTGAGTAAACATATATTTAATTAGCGAGGAAATACAACCTGTGTTGCGAACCAATATATAGAGTAGAAAAAAGCGGAATATCACATCTTTTGATGTAAAATAAGCGATTTCAATGATATTTTTGTTCATTCATTACTGGCTATCTTGCAGAAAATCATTAAAAATTTTACGAGTTGATATCTAATTTAATTACGTGTTTATTATTATTATTATTATATATATATATTACATCGACTGTATTTGAATAATTCATATTTAGGTCAGATAATTTTCTTTAAGAATGTTCATGCAACTTTTATAATATTAATTTTATTGTGTGCCTTATAAGATTGTATGATTTCATGATTTTATATGTAAAGACATTTAAATTAAATATCATTGATCTCGCCTACATTGCTAATACTTCATCGAATAAAATAAACATGATCTTAAGTGCAATAATCGAAAAAAAGTATGTCAATTGCATTGCACTCGATTGTTTCGCATCTAGGGTAAATACCCAAGTACAGTGATATTTAGAATATTAATTAAACATTAATTATTAAAATGTATTACAATAACATTTATAAGTTATTTTCTTATAATTTTTATCCATTATTGAGATAATTTGTTCAATATAAAAGTAGTTAGCTTGTGATTTGCACTAGTCGATAATTTATTGTTAAAATAAACTTTTTATCCAATTGTTTTATTCTCTATTATAAATTTCTTTTATTGTTATAAATAATGTAAAACATTTTTCTATATATTACGATTAACAAAATTTGCCGGTGTAAAAAATTTAACACTTCGTTACATTTTTAAATGCAACTGTAATTAATAATTGCCCAGGTTTCTGATTCCTTCAATTATAAAAGAATTTACATATATTTTGATCTATAAATAACAAAATTTAAAATATCTTAATATTATTTCTATAAATATTTATATTTCTTAATCATTTTATTCACATTGCACTGTAACTTATCTATTAGTGTTTTTCAAATAAAGCGGTAAAAGCTTGTCACTGTATCGTTGTGGAATAAACGCAATGTGTAAATCCATCATAAAAGAAACAAATTTAAGTACATGTTGGAAAAAATATGTTGTGATAATTTGTATGGCCATGCTAAGAAAATGCAAAAATTTGTAACAACTGAATGGTAATGGAAAAAATGGTCTAACATTACTTTATTTTATTTTTATATTGTAAAACATTATAATACATTGTATGTTTAATTCATTAATTTATTAATTAGTATAAATATCTTCTTGTTACATATAGTTCGGAATTTTAAAAATATATTAAAGTTTATGAAGTGAAATTTTTATCAGATATAGAATGAATATAAGCTTACTTTTTCTCTATTTAAAACGTTATAATAATTGTTTCAATCTGCAGAAGGAAACATAATTATCCGATGATCGAAAAATCTAAATTAGATTTAATATCGACAGATTCAACGGATATCGATACATACGGATTAAATCTGTATTTAAAATAAGTAAAATGTATTATTGTAAAATAATTCTCATGTTATTAATTAAACTCTAAATCGGTGCTAAGCCAAAAGCTTCTTAGTTGTAATTATTCCTGTTTCTTATTAATTGAAATGAAACAATATTAAAGCATCATAAATGCTCAATGACAGTAATTATCATTCAACAGTATATTTTATGTGTAAGCTATATTTACCATCGTTGAATATTATGTAAATGGAAACATATAAATTTTTAATTAATATGTGTCTTTTCTGTATTATTTTATCAAAATCTAAGAAATAATTAAGTATTAAGTAAATCAAAGTTATATTTCATTCTATATTCAAAACGAAATTTTGCTTCAATCAATTGAAAAATATTTTCAACCTGTTTGTATATTTTGTGATTGAGATAAAATCATGCCAAATAAAGCAAAAGTTGGAGACACGAGGTGCGCATAACGTATACTGATTAGGAAATGTAATAAAAAATTTAGAATGTAGTAATATCTTTTTTTTTCTTTTTAGTCATACATAGCTGAAAGCTTTTCTGTTATAATTGAATGGCTTAGTCGAAACGTGTGAAAGAAATTTGATTTGCATTAATTTTTATAGATTTAACGAGATTATTCACGTCCTTCACATTAATTGTTCAATATGTAAATATACTTACTTTCCATCTGTATTCTCGTGTAGCTCTCTTGCACCGACATTGTGTTTTCAAAAAAACACAATAATACGGAGTACGAATAGCAGAAAAGTAAAAAAGTAGTGAATAAAAAGAAGGGTGGTTTTTTGATCTTAAAAAAAATGAAATGACGAAATAATTAGCAGAATATGTGCGCTAAATGAAGTAAGTGTTGAAGAATTATACTTTATGATAAGGACGACATATATCAGTCGCGTTGATAGGTAAATTAAATAAGGAGTGAAATGGAAATTACGATTTTTACCACTGATATGCAATTTGAACGTGATATAATGTACATAAAAGGAGTAGTGAAACGAAAGATCAATTATTTACATGACTGGAATGTGACGTGCATAGGAAGAAACAAGAAAAAATAAATAAAAAAGTGTAAAACGACGCTGAAGCGACGTAGACGTTATCGTGGAAATATACTTTAACCAGCACCGTGTAGTGAGAATAAACGATAAAACTTAGAAAATAGCGACTAGTCAAATGACAGTTACGATTACACTCGAAGGCAGCAAAAAAATTATTACGTACACGTACGATTTTTCAATCTTTCGTTATTCGTCGTGATTTGATTATAATGTGGCGTAGGCGAATGAATATATATGTACGTTAATCGGTTGGTGGATACTCCTCTGAAATGGAAAATCCTTCGGCGCAAAAGCAAACAAAAATTGATTAAACGAAGAACAGAAAGGATACCAATAAAAATTATGAGCAATATCGATACAAGTATGCCTGCTCACTCTCGCTCATCAAAATAAAAAAAGTATTATTAGTGTGTACTCTCGGTACGCGACGATGGCCAATTGTTGCTGAATTTGTAACGATTATTATTATTATTATTATTAGTACTATTATTATAATTATTTGTCAATATGCCGTTACCTTTTCGTTATTTATTATCATTAATATTATTGTATTTATTATCACTATTGTTGCGGTTGATAAAGTTCTACGAAACATAAGTTCAGCAATATGCTTTAAGTCATAAGTATAAATGTTACTCTGATTGAATAAAGCGTATTTATCGATGAAATATCGATTATCTTAATAACTTTGAAACCTGTTTATTCTCCATTTTTCTTGGAAATGTGTGCTTTTAATTATTCTTAATTTCAAACATTAATGTACTTCAAACATTAATTAATAAAGTTGTGATTAATAACAATTTAAAAAATAACTTTTTTATTCAGAAAATATATTATGGAAAACGTATAAATATTTTCTTTTTAATGATATCATTTCATAAAAATTTGAATATATATTCAATGATTATCTTATTACAATTGATATCAATAAGGCTATTTTTTATTTGTTATCGAAAACACAAAGTTAAAATTTTCCTTAACAATTATAATCCTTATAATTTGAATCCGAATGTATCATAAAAAATATCAATAATACAGTTAGTTTATCTCGACTTAATATGTATTTAATCATACATTAATAACTTAATAGAATTTACAGCCAATGAAGAGTGGGAAGAAAGGGAAGAAAGGGAAAATGATTAACTAATTTTTCTTTATATTTTTTTTCTTTTACAATTAAAAAAGTCTTACAGATACGAATTCCAAAACTTCATTTAACTTACGCAACTTATGTTTTAACATTATAAAATATGTATCACAATAAAATGGACGTGTGTGTAGGTGTACCTCTCATTATAATAATTATTATAATGACGATTAACATAATTGATCCAGATCATTTACGAGTGTATGCGCACCTCCGTAAAATACACTTACAATCGAGATCACGTCCTCATAAAAAAACCATTTGCCTTTTCATTATGATCAACGTGAATAATATTATTGTTTTAGAATTCTGATTAGCTTTGGAAGAGCTGCAACCGTCATGCCGTTTTTCATTTTTGTTGTTGTTGTTGTTATCACGCACAGTATTTCGTCACATTCGTTTGTCCATTTATTTAATGCACATATCTGACGGTACTACAGATACCTGTCGTTCAAAACTTCAGGCGGAATATTTAATATTTATGAAAAAAAAAAAAGAAAAATTAAACAAATGCGAGATCAGGAGAGGAAAATGAAAAACGAGATTAAGATGTTATTCAATTTATGGATAGTAAATTCTTAATTCGCGAAAATAAATATATTTTATGTTTGACAAAAGACTTCTTTGCATCCCATTTTTTTCCTTTTGTCAATTGTTTTCTCTCACCCCTCGATGGATATGTATAAATCTCAGAAAATAGTCGCGTATTATGTTAACTATGAGATTAATTACTTCATCATCGCGATTCCTTGACTAGAGATGAGCACTCAATTACATACACATTCTTTATTCTCGTTTTCATCATTAAATGTCCTTTTATTACAATTTCTAGATTTCATTACGTATGCACCGAAAAATTTGACTTTATCCAATGAATATGTTTTTCAATACTGCCAAGCATGTATGCTTTTGAAACTAATAATATGAATTGTTTGTAGAAAATAATAGTTAATTGATACTCAATAAATATATATTGAAACCAATTGTTATTAACTGTTATTAATTAGTATAGATATTTTTATAAATAATAAAAATATGCATTATTCTCAGAAAATATAGTTTTGTAATCAAATTAATATTATTAGATTCAAATAAATCTTAATACTATTACCATGAAACGCATATATATTTAAAGTAAGTCACTTTCTTCAGTGCAAGCATTTTTTTTCATATTTTTTGATACCTCCTTTAATCTCGTCACTTGTTTATAATATATAATACTCAGACTGTTTTATATGTATAGTACATGTAAAAGAAAAAAGCAGAGCGCATTTTCCAATCGAACTAACAGATAATTTCTTATGCAAGCCTTCTTCCATATATATATATATATATATATATATATATATATATATATATTTTTCCTGTATAATATGTACATCCAACACATCACACCACCACGTGGTGTATGATATCGTTTATGTCCCTGTTTATTTAATTTCAGTTCAGAAACGCGAGAGTTTAGCTGGCGCACGCCATGGACAGATATCATTATTTTATAATGAAGTCCACCTAGCGCATCGTCCTGAGTCCGTTCCACAAGAAGCGCAAAGCTTCCGGTATGAAATTTCACCTACAAAAAACAATAAAATTACTTATCCTTCTTAAATACAATGCATATTTAATGAATATTATTATTTAATTCATTCATTCATATTATTTGTAGTTAACTGATTAGATTATTTATTTGCTACTACTTATTTTTATATTTCTCAATGATCTATGTTATATTACGATTCATTATATAATGCCTAGATAATGAAGCTTTTGAATCATTTTCCAAGAAAAAATTCAAATCATATAATTTTACTAGAAAATTTAACAAGTCATACATCTTGATATATTTTTACAAATATTAAAGTAATTATTCTTAATATTTATTATTCTTAATTATTCTTAATAAATATTTTGAATCTACTTTATGGATTTATTCTGACACATGTTCACTCAATGTCCTTAAGTAAATGTATGTACTGTATTATAATGATATCAAGTATCAATTTTTTAATGATTTAATCTTTATCTATAACAATATATAGATGCTGTCATTCTATACTTCATCACTAATATATTAATCGACTTTCTTTACCATCATTTACCGTACATGTTCTAGGCTAATTACAAATTTAATGACGAACACGGTCCCTAAAAGAATGTTAAATTGTTTACGCGACCAAAGCTATCTGTGCTAATCTGCACGATTGACATTCCAAGAGCGATAGAAGAAGAAGAAGACTAGAGTTGTGTCACGTACCTCGCATACGGCGGTGGCGGTGTCAGCGTCGACGACTCGACGACAAGGGCGACGGGCGTCGTCGTCGCGACGCTCGCTACGCTTCCCGGTATCGTATTCATCGTCGTGGCCGCGCCGACAATGCTCCGATTATTCGTTCTAGTCAGCTGTCCAGGATTCAGCTTTATGGCATCGTCGTAACTTGGGGGCGCGTCTGCCACGGCTTCGTAATCTGGAGGCTTCTGTCGGGAGCCCGAGGACGGCTCCTCCACGGCAATAACGTGGATCGGATCGTCGATCTGTAAATGAAAAAGACAATAGTATCCGTTTGTCAATATATGTATGTAATTGACGATAATAAGGAGGAAGAGCGAATGAACGCTGGCGACAATGACGATGACACTCCTTGACTACTGCGCCCAATTACATTTTATTAATATGCGTATTGGCTGAATTGAGGGTCACGCGTACGAGTGCCGAGCAATCCGAAGCTTTGCTAATTTTTTATACTTCCACAAGAATTTTTTCAATATTTTAATTGTCATACTTATCCTTGTCATCATGATTGTCTGCATAGCTTCTTATTGCTGCATAAGTCCCAAGTGTAGTTTTTCTACTTATTATCGATTCAATATATACCTCTTTTATCCAATTTGACAAATAATATTTTCGATTTATTATAATTTTAATGATTCAATGAATAAGTATATTGTCACCTTCGTTATCAAATTGTATGATTGAATTATGAAAACCATTAAGAGAAATCAATCTACAGTTTGTTGAAGCATAATGATAGTATTTAACAGTATTAATGCATTTTATATTAATTGACGTCTAATGTAATACTATCATGTTTCATTTTCATGTTGGTTCTCAAAAGAATGTCAAAAGCATCCTAAAATCAAATTAAAATTTTAATATTTAAAATTGGCTCTAACAAAATCCCATTAAGTTTATTCAAGATTTCAAGCTTTCATGCATTTTAATAAATTGAATGAAAACTAACTCAATTTAAAAGTGTTCGAAAAAACTTTATGAAAATTAAATGTTGCATTTGTAAAAGGTTCAAATATTATTTAATAATTTCTATTTGGATTAGGGATTTCTATAATGCAGATTGAAAAAGCAATTTTTTACTTTAATTTTGTTCTCAATTGAATTCTGTTGAAAATAAATACTTGTGCCTTATATATTCAAAATAATGTTATCATTTAGAAAATTATCATTTGACAGAAGAATATTATCTTTTAAAAGATATTATTTATGCTGATGATATTGAAATTCAGAATTTACATAATTTATTTTATACTTAATGCACGTTTCATTTTTCTTCAAATTGTTCATTTTTGTAATTATAAACCAACACTTATTTATATATTTCTGTCTATCAAATGTTTGGTTTATTAAAAATTTGATAAATAAATGCAATTATGATCTACAATAAAATATAAACAGTATTTCTTAAATATTATTTTAAGAAAATGAAAAATTAATTAATGAAAAAAATAATATCTTAAAAATATAAAATATATTTTCATGAATTATATGAACAAATGTTCGCTTTATATTTAGTCATCACTATTTCCGCTTTATATAGCTTTTAACGACTATAAGTAAATCCAATAGATTTTTTATTTTTTTTTATTTTTAATTTAAAATTTTATTTTTTCAATTGATATCAATTCTGTATTTATTATTATAACATTTTTTTTTTTAATCAATAAGTTGTTAGTTATATAATAAAAAGAAAAAATTGTAAGTAGGTAGTGAGATCCCCGTACAATGTGTTGAAGATATTAAAGCATCTATAGGCGAGTAACTATAAATTGAGAATTAATATTACTTTCAGGTAACTATTTTTACAGTCTATTTTGAATCAATGATGAATAATTCAAAATAAAATTTAATATTTTGTTTTCAAAAGAAAATAAAACTAGAGCTGTACATAAAATAATTGTACTTTAAGAGTCAAAGCATTTATTTTGCTCTTTATATGAATTTAAATATTAGTAACTTATTGTTAGAATATAAATCGGAATACACGAACACTTTTTCACGATATACGATACATTTTTAATATACATTCTCAATTACTTTAAATATGCTCAAAGTTAAAATCTATTCATAATGTAAATATCTAATTAAAAATGTGCTTTATCCGTAAATTCGTTGAAATGTTATTTATCTTAAAAAAGAATTAAATTTGTATTTATTTTAATTGTTTTTGATAATAATTTTATAGTTTTTATTAATATAAATATTATATATAATAAACAGAGAATATTTATTGGCATAAGCTCTTCCTGTGTATTCTATATTGTGCACTTATTGTACTTGTTAATTATTGTCAATAATTAAAAATCATATTTATTATCAATTATCATACATTATATACATTATTTGAATACTCTTATGTTATTAATAAGTAATCTAAAATTTTTATTATTCAATTATTAATTGCCATAAAATAATAAAATGTCTCTACTCTGCTACTTCAAAGACTGAATATTAATCAATAAAACATAATTTAGTCCTTGAAGGGTTAATTCAAATTCATAAATAAGTATAGAAGCTTACGAGATCTAGTAATTACAAAGAGAAAATAATCAAAATATATATTAAGGGTAGGCGTAACTCTAACCTAAATGGAAAAATTCATCCCTTTGGTATTGTTTTAAATATATTCTTGAAAAAGTAGGACTTTAATAATTATTACATCTCGATATAATATTCTATCCATTTAAATTAATTTTGCCTTATAATATATTTTATGATTTTTTTTTCAGTTGAATTTTATGGTTTAATTTTTAATTATATTCAGCTACCACAATTTACTATTATCTAATAAATTATTTACTTTATTGTACTATAGAAACTTTGTATGTTTTGATCGATAACAGTGCTTTGAACTATTGTATAAACATAATTTTTACAAATATTATGCATAGCACAAAATAGAATATATGATGATAGTTTATGATTTGTAATGTTTCTAAATATAATTACTGGAACTTTTCAGATAAAATTGAATACGATAGATTATTATATAGAATACTTTTTTAAATTAAAAAAAAAACTAAATAATATTTTAGTTTCTTTATTATTTGAGTAAGACAAAAATTTTATATGACTATGAATCATTTTTATTGATTGTTTTAACAAACAGAATATTGAAATGCAGTGGTATATCTTATACTAACAATCACACTTATATTTATACATTATATTTTTATGCTTACTAAACAAAAAATTAATTTTAATTCATTTATAATTTCTCAAAATAATCGAATATATGTATATAATAGCATATATTAAAAATCAGAATTAAAGAGATTTATCAATAGATATAATAATAATTCAGTAATTTATTATTTTTAGAGACTTATTTATTTAATTAACTTTTAATAATATTTCATTTACATTTTTTGTTCGAAAACAATTTTTCATATATATAAAATTATTTATTTTTGTATATATTTTAATATATCGTTTGTCAAAGATGTTTCACTTCCAATCGTAATTACTAATTTTCATTGGCGTCATTATAAAAGTTGAATGACAAAAGTTCTCTTTATCAAGTTTATCTAATATGAAATTATTAATCTCCACGATATTTAAGGAAATGAAACAGATTGTTATTTTAATTGATCCTTAATTAAACTCAATTTGTAAACATAATTACTGATCGAACATACATCTCAACATATTAAACAATATTTAATATCGCAAGTCAATTTTAAATTAACAAATATAACTTAGAATCTGTACGTTGTAGAAAGTCTTACAAAAATCTATTAAAAATATATTCCATATTTCTTACTATAAGTTTAATAATTATTTATAAGATCAGACGCTATCGTATGTGCTACGTAAATGAATAAGTATAATATGTATTATAAGTATAATATGTATAAGTATAATATGGCAAAAGATAAAAATTTATAATAAATGATGTTTCCTTATGTAGAATATGATATGTTGTAAATAAATACAATAATACAGTTTGAACTTTTATATTACAATTAAACAAACATTCTCTTTAACAATTCGATTCGATTAGATTTCAAACCGGACAAGTTAAAATTGAAGATATAATTTAATAAATACTTATGAAAACAACTATAACGTGCTTTTACTGCTCAATAAATGTTATTCTATAAATATTCAATAAATAACATGAAACTAACTTCAAACATCGATCAGAGACAAGATCGTTGACTTATATATTATACAAATTTTATACATATACAAAATCTGATACTCATTACACAAATAATAATAAAAGAATATAGGAAATAAATATAAGTAGAAAAAATAAATGGACATGGCCAAAAGTGTGCACAATTATTAAGAAGAAAAGTGTAAATTCAATCTAGTAATGTGATAAAAGGGAAATAACCGTCCTTTACCAAAACCAAATATCTCTATCTAGTCAAGTACAGTCTAACGGTGCTTGCGCGATGCATGGAACATTATCTATCATCTATAGATCCTATGAAATGTAGCTTTATTGGCTTAAACGATAAAAAAAATTCATGGTCGAGCACTTAAATAATTTTCAATGGTGTATTATTTTGTCACGTTCATTAATGAATAAATCTAGTTTGTATAGGATTTTATGTACGATAAATCTTTAAGAAAAATAACAAGAATTAGTGACCTACACTCGCATTTCACTAATAGACTAGCTTATCTATATATAGATGTTTGTGTGTGCGTGCGCGCATGCGCGCGCGTGATTTTGTATGCATATGTATGTTTGGATTTATTTGTTTGTAATTATTAAAATTAAAATATAAATTTTTGTGTCTTAATGCAAATGTATTTATTTTAATAATAGTTGAATAATAAATCGTGACAAGTTAATAATAAAGTATTATTAAAAACTGAATAATGACCTTTTAATAAATTTTCAAAATTATTTTTATTTTTATTTATTTGGATATAAATAATGTAATCTGTCAAAAATAAATGAATGCAGGCATACAATATTAACTATATTTGATTGAAATTTCATAATTATCTTTAAATTTGAAGTGTGAAGTTTTCTGTGGAGTTTTTAATATTGATAAAAGAGTCCTTAAGATTAATATTTGATAGCTTTAAAAACCAAAATATCATTTTGTATTTATATTACTAATAAAGTATTTGGTGCAGGTAATAATGAAATTTATATTTGTTAACTTGGAACATTTTAATGAATATTTTTACTTCGTTTTTTTTTAAATTAAAAGGTACAGACATGAATTGGCACGTATTATACAAATATAATAACAATGCATTTTAACTTTCAGGAAACAATATACATTATCATGAAACAACGAATTTGTTCAATAATTCTATATATCGATAATCTAGTTTAAATTTGTAGTTTGACTATAAACTTGAGATGTGATATTAGATACAAATTATTAAATGTGAGAAAATTTTACAGAAAATCTATTCATATTATTATGCACTATGAATAAAATGCAATACTAATTTCCTGAATTGACAGATATAATTATACTTTACTCGCCTATCAACAAATGTAATTGATATTCATTCTTTAAATAAATTACAAATAGATTTAATCGACAATTAAATATTATTACAAAAGTATTTTGCAGACTATTATTTTATGTTTTCAATTTATTTAAAATTTCACTTTACTATTGAAAATAAAGCGATAAAATTATTACTTTTAGAATGACTTCATTTTGTAATTGTCAAGATTTGTACTTCACAACAAGGTAATGTGTAATTATATAAATAGAATAAGCTTTGGCTCGACCATCTGAAATATTTCAGAAGAATTTCTTTAATATTATTGCATCGTCGAAGCGTTCAAACTTTACAAAGCGATGAGATTTTAATAACAATGTGAAGAATTGCTCAAGTAGCCGTGGAAATGAGAGGTGGTCTGCAAGTATCGTATTACGAGATGCGCGGCAAGTAAAGTAGAGAAGAGACTTCATTGGCAGCGCCCAAGAGTCCTATGAGCTGAACGAGCTGGATTATGAATAAAAACTGACCTGGGCAGTAATGGGATGAGTCGTTCGTTGCGTCTGGGAGCTCGACCTCGTCGGTGGGGCGTGCAACCAGCAGCACATGGCCGCGCATATTAGGAGAGCACCGGCGACGATGCAGGCAACCCCGACGTACCTCACGGGCTCCACGTAATTCTCGGCAAGGCCCAACCAGTTTATCAGGGCGCCAACGCACAGTAAAACCATTCCGTACCTGTAGGGCCGCTGCGACCTCCTCGACTCCTCTATCATCATTTCTGAAACTATCGCGTAATTATTTATTTGTTTATTTATTTATTTATTGATTAATTATTGATTGTTAAGCCAGCTTATATAAAGAATTCGTTATCGCTATTACTGACATCGTTATTTCATTATAAGCCTCCCACTCAAAATTATTGCTGACGACTAGCTATTTTTTTGGTTTTGCTGCTCGTTTCTCATGATCGTTAAAATCCTAGCACTGACTTTCCATATTTTGAAATAATTCTCATGACTAATTAATTTTTACAAATGAAATTTTGTATGTACATTTAATGGAGAATGATTGTGTCCAAAATAATCTTGATGCACAATCCATATTAAACGAACCGCTTGGTAATGTTATTCATGTAACAATTTTTTTCGGTTGTAATAAATTATTTTCAGCAGAACCACTAATTATGTCTATCACGTGAACACAAATAATATGAATCAATATCTCTTTATTTTTTAAACTGTTGCGTCATCAATTTTGCACTTTTCATATAATCGCAAATCGTAATTCTCCGTAACAGATAAAAACTGGATACATGAATTGTTGCTCAAATCTTCGAATTTATCATATTTACAAAGAAAAATATTGTACTACAATAGCTTGAATTAACTTCCTTATAAAATACATACGTTCTTTACTTAATAAAAAATATGTTATTTAGATTTAAATAGTTTTTTAATAAAATGACCAGTGTATTTACATAATGGCATTAAAACTTAGATTTAGTTATAAATAATTGTGAATAATAACCTTACAATAAATGAATAATATTATACTGTAGGTAAATACAATTAAATAAAATTATAATGATTTAAAAAATAAAACTGAACTTTCTATTCATTTAAAACTTAATATGGTAATAAAATATTCAATACGATAATACTAAATTTTTTTTTCATACCTAGTTGTATTAAATTATTATTGTTAATTGATTATTATTTTCATAATTTTATATATTTTTACGATTTATAATTTCAAAATAAAAAATAATTTAAGTAACCTGTAATAATATTTAAATATGTTAGTTCAATCTATTTGTTCTCGTTGATTACTCTTATTCTTTAATTTTTAGTTTCACGAATCTTATTTAATCATATTCAGCATATTATTGTGTATTTCTAGACATTAACATCGTACGTAGATTCTTTGATAATAATGCAAATAAAATAGTAAATGTTCAAATAAACTTCATCAAAATGATTCATTCGACTCATAATGTCGTACGATCGCTGATAAGCCAACATTGTCGCTCGGCCAATAAAAGAGCTTCAAAATGAAAACAATTAAAATGCGCACGATAAATTGCAATGGATGGGTTCATATAAATCCATACTTTTAAATATTCTCCTTTTCCTTTTATTTTTTATAATAGACTATAATTTAATGTATATAGTTATTTTATGACATAATTTAATGTTTTATATTTCTTTATTGTCGCTTATATATACGGACGTATAATAGGTGAAATAAGAATTCAACAAAGGAGGCAAATGAATTTCAGTTACAGCAGCATTCCTTTGCTTAACAATGTTTGAAACTTTTATTAAGAATTTGAAACTATAAGAAAATTGAAAGTTTTTCTAGACTAGTGTAAAATTACAAAAAAAAAAAAAATAATATGTACAAATATTATTAACCTTATGAAGATTTTGTTTCCTATTTTATTCGAACGGTATTTCTATTTACACACTTATAAAGGCTTTATATAATAGTTCATTGTATATTATATATATATAATACTTTAATACTGAATTGATGGTATATAGTACAGAACTCCTCGTCATGCTAATATCATAATATATCCACAAAATCGATTTTGAATAAATAAAAGAAATAATGACTTGTTTACTAAAAACATAAATTTTATATTATTTGGGATGATCAATTCATTTTATAATTCATACTTCGATAAGTTTCTATAATAATATTACATTAATTATAGAGCTATTCTTTTTTGCAAATTAATAGATTTAAATAGGTATATCCATTTTATAGTTGAGTTACAATAAAAAAAAAAATTTTTTTTATTTCAATAATATATTTTATATGCACATTATAATATGTAATAAATTAAGAAAATTGATGATAGTATGAAAGATATTTCAAATAATCCTTTCTCAAATAAAAAATTAAATTTTATATTAATTGAAAATCCTTTCTCAATACAAATACAAAATTATTTCGTATATAAATTACAATACTTTTTTTATGAAAATTTTTATGAAAATTTTGTGAAATTACCTTTAATTGTATGAAAGTTTATATTTCTTTTTTATATCTATAAATGTTCATGAATTTTTAAATTATTCCTATATTTAACAATAGTATTTATCATATTCGTTCAATTATTGATTAATGTTTGTATTTATATTAGCTTTGACTGAAAGTTTATCACTGAATTATTATAATTGAATTATACATAAGTTATTCCATACATAATGATAATTGAGTAATATATAAAATTATAGATTTTTATAATTTTTATAGAAAATTTAGCTCTTTATTGTTAATTAATTGATGTACATTTATAAATTTTATAAAATTTGCGTTAACTGATATAATTGTTGTATGTTAGTTGATGTAATTAACGTTTGTTTCGTATATACTTATTTTCAGTTGACGAATTCTTAAAATTGAATTCATTGAATCCATTATCAATATTTTTACGAGATATCATAAAATTCTATTTCATCATTAAATCAGTAACAATAAACCGCTAAATATTTTTTTCTTTTCTCAATGGATACATAATAATGCATAATGGAAACTTCATATTTCATCATTAAATTACATAGAACCATGCTAATTCATATTTATTTATAAAATAAAAAAGATTCATTTTACGTTGGGTCAGCTTTATTGTGAAATTGCCTTTAAGTCAGTTGACGTGTGGAATTTCTCGCCATTGAATAGCAAAGAAATTAGTTCAACTTGTTAGTAACTAGTTCAATCTGCATCGTAGCCTAAAGTAGTGTTTTATTAACATATTTCTAGTTACAAGTAAACTGTCGATTTTGTCATGTATTATCCTTGATCCATTTGAATATTTGAAGTCAAAGATAAAAAGTTTAAAAATTGAAAATTGAATATCGAATATGATATTTGCTTAATTAATGAATAAAATTACTTTTAAAAGTAAGCTCGTACTTTAAGCAATCAATTACTTTAACGTGTATTTTACAGTACTGTAATTTATTGTTTTATAAACGTTTCTCTCAAATATTACTTTACAATTAGACTGGTCTGATCGATAAGTACATCGTTATACTTCTTCGAATGAGGGCTCTAAATTTATATAATTAATATTAAAATTAAAAAAATTTTATATTGACGAGACTAATTTTTCATACTTGAAAACATTATTACAAATAATATAGGCATATCAAATAGGCAAAATTAGACACGAAATGGGAACACGCAATTCTAAACATTATGCATGCGCACGTGGGTCTAAACATTAAACGTTAGTAAGTATATTTATCTATATATAATGTATGTATATATAATATATAAATATATTTAAAAAATGCTATTAGTAGTTAATTATAATGACATTGTTAAAGCAAATCAATCATTTGTATTCGTGCCAGATGATTATTACAAACATAAAATCATTATTTTCAAAAAGATAAAGAAACTTCAGCGATTAGTCAAACTATCTTTTAAGAAGTTAACAGAGTTATATGGTATTCTAGCATAATTGATATTTTCCAAGGAAAAAAATTAAAATCTTTAAAAAACATGTGTAATAAACATACTTTAATTATGATTTGACTTTTATAGAATGAATTAATGAAAAATATACTTTTACTATAAAAATATATATAAAAACTTTTATAATTGTAAATAAAAGCGTGTATATTATTGGGCAACTTTATTTGCACATATTTTTATTTAAAATAAAAAATGATAAATCATCTGAAACATAAGTTCTATCAAATTAAAATGATACGGAATAATATGGTCAAAGTATAACTCACATTAACATTAATAGAATTCATTAAAAAATATAAGGAATAAATTAAGAGGCTTAAGTATAAAATATAAATTAATGTGTTCGTTAAAATATTAAATAACTAATACTGTTAGAGAAAACGTAATAAATCGCAAATATTGCAACGTAATAATCATTAAATAATAATATTCAGTATAAATTGTTATATAATTTTGTAATAAAAAATAGAAAAGATATTGTCATTTAAAAAGATATCTAAAATAATATAAAATAATAAAATTAAACGAAATAAGTAAAATAAATAATAAAATAATAGTAAAAGTATATAATTAATTTAAATAATAGGGTATTCGAATAAATATTCAAGGTCATAAAAAATAATAAAAAGAATAATACTTATGATTAATATATAGTACAAAATTGATTAAAATAATATTCGAATTCGCGTTAGAAATTTAAAATTAATACTTAAGTAAAATCTATTTTTTTCGGGACTTGAAATTCAATTTAAATCACACGATTTTATCAATAAAATAGTCATTGTACGATGAGATGAGATTAAAATTTGGTAAAATCAATATATAATTTTTTATTTCAAAATAAATAAAAAAAATGTTAATTATTTCATAAGTTATTTTCAGTAGGAGACTACAGTAGAATACTAAATTATGAACAACAAAACATTTATTTATCACATTATTTGAATCTATATATAATTTTTATATGACTATTTATTTGTTTTATTTTCTTTTATTATAAAAGCATAAAATAAGTTAAAATTTCTAAATCTCAACAGATCGTAATCATGAATATTATTGGTACATATATATCAATGAGTTTATAATAAAAGCATTATGTAAATATAATGTTATTAATGATGACAAATAAAAAATTTCTTATATAATTTATTAATAAAATAAAAATGAATAATTTTGAATCAATGTTAATAAATATAAAGAGAGAATGCAGAACGTAAATGGTTCAGGTTTTTAATATAAAAAGAGATATAAAGAAAGAAATATAAAGAAACAAATATCTTTTTATGCGATGGATTAGAAGAGACGATACTACATTATATGTGATAAATGTCCAGACTCATTCAGCTGAAAATATGTCAAATGCAATATAAACTACCTACTGTCATAATAGGTGCATAGATAAGAAGTTCCAACATCACTTATAATCCGGTGAATCAAGTATATGTATGGACAGTGAAAAAGAAAATCTTGAGTAACTTTAGTAACATTGACATTTTTTATTCTACCTTTACTGTAAATTTTTCTTGTAAATATTTGTAAAAGATGAAACGAGGGACGAAAATTAATTAAGATTGAAATATTAAGAAGATTAAAATTAAGACAAAAATATTGTTCCTATCAGGAAGTTATATTTTAGTAATTTTAATATGGCCTGCTATTTTTATACTATCTGGTAGAAAGAAAAAGATAGAAATTTTATACTAATAAAAAAAACTGTCTATTTTATTACATATTTATATTAAAGGTAATAAACAGTATCTACTCTTATAAATTTCGTATGGCAGTCAAAGTTTCAGTTGTGTACAGACACATGTCTAGAGAGTGTAGTATCTACGGACACATGTTTAAAGCATATAGTTCACAGTTTGATACCTTATCAAACTATGAAAAAAATATAGTTATGTATATAGTTATCATTTACATTCAGTATGAATAGTCAGTTTTTTTAGAAAGCACGAAATAGTATTGATAATTAAACCTTGCGGCTCTTACTAGTCGGAATGAGTATGACTTAAAAGTCCAGCTTTTCCAAACTGAAAAATGCGTTTATAGTAAATTACTTACTGTAATATTCTTTATAACTTTAGATATGCTGTAATATAATATATCTTTTTAAATTGTATATCTGTTGTTTTTACAATATTATATATATATATATATATATATATATATATATATATATATATATAAAGTACAAACAGAGTTCTAGTTCATTATAAAAACAAATACTAATTGTTATAATTCTAAAAATTGTTGTAATAATTTTGCACTACTATACTGAGTCAATTAATCAACTGTTATGAAAATTAGAAATTTTCTTCAAAAATATAGAATTTTTTTCTAAATTTAACAAATAGATGGATTTCCATAAAATTAATACATATTGGTTATTATATGATATAACAGTATTAAACTAATTCTATTTTCGCATACAAATATTTTTCAATATAAAATATTTTAAAATTTGAAAAAGCTATATGTGATTTTGTCATTCTAGAGCTTCGAGTTAATTAGCATTATCATTATTCTTTTTAATCCAGGTGTTTATGAAATAAATTGTAAATTTTTATAAAAAATGTCAGTAAAACAAAGTAAAATAAAACATATATCTGTTACATAAGCTATAACCATATACGAATATGTGTTGTATATATTTAATCCAAAGGAATAAACGTAACCAATACTTTGAAATAAAAAGTGTAAATATATCAGTAAGACTTTAAAATAAATATACAATTACTGATATATTAAAAGTACATTATAAAAGGAATACAAATTTCACTATTCTACTAAATTTATTATTAAATAGAGAATAAAAATAATTTTTATAAAATAATATATCGAATTACCAATTAATAGCATAAATTAATATGGATAACTAAATTTCATATTATAGTGTATTAATAGAATTTTGTACTATTAATGTTTATAATTCGTACATTCTTATAATATATGTAGGTTTATTGTAACAATAAATTTTAAAATGAATTTCTAAAATGAAAATAGATAGTTAAAAAAAACATAATAGTGAAATTAATTTAATAAAGTAAAATTTTTAGATTCTATTCTGAATTTATTTAAAATAATATTGTGTTAATATATACTTAGTAATGGAGAATTATTATTGTAAAATTATTAAACCATAATAATGTATGTTTTATTATTCTTTGGATAAATATATTAAATACTGTCGGTTTATTAATATCATTTGTATATATATATTGTAAAAATTGAAGTCAAAATACACATATTATTTATAAAAGAAATAAATGTTTAGTTTTTTTAAAATATTATCGAATATTATTAAATTATTGAAATTCATAATAAAATCAAATTCAAGTAATAATATATTCAAAATAATTGATACTTTAATTTAAAATTTTTGTTCTTATCTAAAATCACATTTATTTTAGATTAAATTTTAATATTTGTTTTATGGAAATAAGCATGAAATGATAGCTGAAATAAATAAGGAATATCCAATTAATAATCCAATCTAAAAATATTGTTAACAATACATTATATTGTAACAATACATTGTATATTCATAAACTACTTTCTTATGTATTTTATAGAATTTTTATTTATTTAGAAAATAATTACTTTTATAATAGAGATATTAAAAACATTAATAGATTGATAAATATTAAAAAAAAAAAAATAGGTAATAATATGTGTTATATTTGATAAACCTTTTAGGTAGTGTAATAATCAGACTTTTAATTAATACGTGAAAATATTATTGAATTCATCATGCTTTTATAAAAAAACAATATTTTTTAATTAAATCGAAATATATTGGAACTATATTATTCATTATATGATATTGATAATAAAATAGTATAACTTTTTATTCCCAAGAAAACAGTTTTGAATTAAAAATAATTTATTCCTAACTATGCTAATCATAAGTCACGAAAAACTCATTATTGCTGACTGATATATACAATACATACTTTAACAATTGTCAATATCTATTTTAAGAATCATATTCTTAAAGTACATTCAATTGCTAAGATTTGACATAAACAGTATTCTCGGTAACTTTTTACCTTCATGCGCTGATAGATATTCAATGAAAGATATTTAAATATTGTTTAGTTTTCAAAAAAAGATAAAAACCTGAGTAATATATGGTAGACATTAAATATAGAATAAATTTACAAATTGCAGCTGATATATGTTTTCACAAACTTAAATATTTAAATATTCAAATACTTAAATATCACATATATTCAAATTTATTATTACAAATTAATGATTATATAAACATAACACGAGTACATAAATATTTGTTTTAATAATAGATATATAATACTTCACTTAATTACGAACCTTTATTAATAAATCTTTATTATAGAGCTTTGCATAATAATTTTACCTACCTATAATATACTATATTTCCTAAAGGTTTTGTAAAATTTGAACGAAATATTAAATATAATATTAATAAATTTACAAATAAAATCTTTTTGGATATTCAAATTAAGTTACGATTGTCATTAACAAAATATTTACTGAAAGTACATATGTTATAAAATATGCAGACATTCTATTATTCTCTAATTTTACATAATTCATTGATATTAATTTATATATAGATAAAAATATATTTATTCTTATTTTTAATAATGTAAATACACACATATACATGTATATATATCGACTTGTTTCACATATAACTATGCATATTATATTAATTTTTGTACTTGACAAGTGTATTGAAAAAATATTGTGTGCTTACATCATGTTTACATCATATAATATATAGAATAATATTGATTGAAACTTATTTTTCTTCAATCTACAAATATAGTATTTTGTCCGATTGATAAATCAAAGCCTTTTATACCGTTATATATGTAATCATAGTTTATCATATTAAATATATAGGATTTACTTATATGAATGATTTTATTATTCTTTGTTAAGTATTGTAGAGATTAACATTATCAGTATTAATTTGATCTGTTGATTAGAGTTTGGATTTTAAAATAACAAAATTCTTAATTATATTTATACAGCTGCGGAGAAAATTTCGTGGTTAATGAGTCAAAATTTTATATGAGAATTAGTATAAAAGTATTTATTTTATATTATTAACTTTATATTATATATTTCATTGAGTAATGATTATCTTTTGAATTTTAGATCAAAGCAAATGTCAAATTCATATCATTAATATTTTTAAATATTTATTTGTTTATTTCTTGATTTAAGTTTACTTAATGTAAATTACATAAGATATTTAATGAATTTCCATATCAACAAAATTTTTTTTACATTAATTTTCTATATTAACGAAATTAATAAGAAACCAATTAATCATTATGTTTTTAGTTGTGTATTATCAGTTTCTTGTTCAACCTGATATACTTATAGCAATATTTGCAATACAATTTATAAAAAATGCAATTATTCAAAAAATTTGAAAAACAAAATTTTAATAATATAGTAATAAGTTTAAATCTAATTGATTAGGAAGACGGATTATGTTCTTAAATCAATAAATTCATTGTAATTATTAAAAAGTAAAAAATATATTATGTTATAAACTAAAGTAATTTAATTTGGAAATTTTTTAATGCTATTAATTTCTAAATTTATATAATACAATGTGCATAATTTTATAAAAAAATTAAGATCAACAGATTTATGAGCGTAACAAAAAATTAATATGATAAAAATTATATTAACAATACGTTTTACCAGTTTATAAGTTTATACAGTAAATTAATTTCCGTATTAGTTTGGAAATTAATAGTGAATTTCATTCCATTAGCAAAGTTCAAATGTATTCAAAATCGTTGATCGATAAATTACAAAGTTAAAATGTTAATCAGGTAAATCGAAAATAGCCAAATTTTTAACGTATATTATTTACAAAACATAGTAAAATTAATGTAATAGGCTACTTATTTATAGGATATCAATTAATTTTTAAATCATTTTAATCCATACGAAACTCAATGAGCGATAGTTTAAATATATAATTGCAAAACTAATAAATGTAAGTAAGAGTAAATTAAAATAATTCAGTAATGAACTATATTACAATCAAACAAATACCTTCGTATAATATAATTCATAATTTATTCAAACTAATGTATATTGTACTATCATATATAAAATATCAATGATAAGACTTAATTTTATAAGCAAAGCTGAAATAATTTTAATTATTTATAATGTTAAATGAATTTTATTTATTTTTTATTAATGAATGTAATTTCGAAAATATGTTTAAAATATCCATAAATTAACTTTCGAAGTGGATTATAATGTAAATTAATATATATGTTTGTTTTATAATATTGCTGATGAAACCCATTCAATAAGCAACATTCTTGCTCTAAACAAAAAACATGTCAACCATCACATAAACGTGATCAAAACAAGAACTCTTTTCTCGATCATTGAGTTTCGTTCTCTTTAGGAATTAACAAAGATTTCCTAATTCGAGAACCATGTGTCAAGAGCATTTGAGTGGCAATATAACATTGGGAACATCAAATTTGCCGTATGTTTATATACTTAATATACAATCTTCATATAGTAATATAAAATAAAATTTATTCATATTACACATTATTAATTAAAATATATAGAATATATATAAAACCGATATATTCCTCTATAAATTAATATTAACAATAAAATCATACTGATAATTTCTTTTCAAAACAATTACTTTGACTTTCCAAACGACATATATTAAAGAATATATATATATATCAGATATGTATATTCAATGCGATTATGAATTTTATATTTATTTTATAATTGCAAATAAATACTGATATAGATATATATACATATATATAATTTAAACATATATTTTAAAAATTCTTTGAACGCATTATTAACTAAAAATTATAATATTAAATTATTTCTTAAATTTAATAATAAATTAAATGCATAATTATAGTATATATAGACAATCCGTGTTAAATTTTAATTATATCAATTTTTATAGTTTTATCTAGGCTCTATTTATGATGTTCTAATCATTCTAACGGATCCATAATAAAAATATTATTAGAAAATTTATAAATATATTATAAAAATAATGTTCAAAACATATTATAAATAATAACGTTTTATAAATTAATGTTGATAAATTTACTACTAGAATTATTAGTATTTATTATATACATTTATTATATATTTATTTATTATCAAGACTGATAATACATTTAAATGTAACTCATAGGAATATCATTATTTCTTTGATACACTTACTGATAATCCATTATTTATAATATATAAATAAAATAAGATATAAATTGAAATATTAAGTAAAATAAAACATAAAATAAAAAATATAAATGAATCACTTGTATGTTAAAGGCATACAGCTTACGCCTTCATTCTTTCAAACATTTCAAACATTGACATTAGTTATGTTTATATAATTTAATTTACATATATGATATATTTTACAGAATTTGAATTATGATTTTTAGAAATCTCCTACAATCGTGTATAATACATTATATTATATTCAAATTTATTAATTATTTTACAATGTCGATATATACTAGCATTGTAATATAGTAATACAAATTTCAATAATTTTCTAGCATAATTAAAATATGTCGAATTGAAATTAATATAAACTTTCGTATTTGAAGTAATATTCTATAATTACTTCACGTTATATTATATTATGTAAAATGTATTCATTGTGAAACTAGTAACTAATGTAACATTACAATAATTGAAATATTTTACGAATAAAAGTTCAATCCTTATTATATAAAATTTGTCAATATTATGAATTAGAAATCAAAATTTTTTTCTCTTTCATATAATTAATTAATCATTATATTATTTGATAGTAGAAAAAATTTTATGAAAATATTTTTATTTTATTTATCTATTTGTTCGTTGTATATATAAAAAAAAATTTTGTGGCTTCAGCGTACGAGAAACAGTATTATTACGATAAATCTAAATTACTACAGTCACGATGAATTAAAAAATATACAAAGAACATATTCAACTTCGACAGAAATCTTCTATATTAAAATTAAGGGAATTAAAATAATTTTATTCTCATTGGAAATGAGGTATTGAATGGTAAAGTTATTTAAATTCTATTATCTACCTATAAACTTTCGATTTTCTAATTTTAAAGATCTCCGATGGGTGACAAATAAAATTATAACTATACAAATATCTCATACTCATACACTAACATATCGACTTCATTTGCTATTCTCCATGGCCCACTTGATTCTTCGCTTCGACATAATTACAAGGCTCATGTGCGATAAAGCATTACATTTGATTGGCCAGCAGACGAAGTCTGGAAGCAAAATAGTCTGCGCTGTTAGATATATGAATTTCTTTATTAAGACAGCACTGCATGACATAGTCGTATGCACAGCAGGAAAAAGTCATTATATTATTTAACTTCCAAAAATTTCAATATTTTTGGAAATTTAATAATATTAAAATAACTGATAGGGTTCATAGAAGCAACTTGAATTAAGTGATGACCTTGAATTTCTTTAAGAATTAAATCTTTTATTTACAAGAAAATAAATTATTATTAGTTAAAGTTTAAATATTATTAGTTAATTTATTAATTATATTATATTATTTATTGTTTATTACACTGTAAAAACATAAAAATAAACTAAAATAGCCATAAATATATATACACCTCACACCAGCAAACATTCAGAAAAGAGTACCTATACATATACTTATAATTTTATTTATTTATTTTATATAATAATGTATACTACATTTCATATAAAATTAAATATATATAAAATTAATGAAAAATTTGTAAATAAGTACATAGCAAATTACTCCTTGTTTATGAATATTTTTTACTTTGAATATGCATCAGTATGTATCTTTGTTTTGTTATACCAATATATATATATGTTTTACTTTTCTTTCTCTCTTCTGAAAATATTTTCATAAATTAAAATAATATTATAAAAATGTCAATTTTGCTTTACTCACGAATCTATTTTCATATTTGTATTTATTCCCATGTACTAAGTTTTACACCGATCACTGTGAATTCATTTATGCATCTTTGATTACGATTTTCATGTTGCAAAATACATGGGAGATGTAATACGCGTATCCAATGATAATACTAAGAACAATATTATGTGATATAAGTATTAAAGTTATTCTTTAATAACTATTTCTTCCTAGAATATTTTGTGCTCGTTCAAGCCAGTGACTGAAAATTCCACAATTACTCGAAAACCAATTTTTTTATGAAATGATTATTCGAAGCATAAATGATAAGCAGTTGTAAAAATTTTGTTTGGCAAATCATTTCTAATAATTTATTATCTTAGTATTTATGTATGTGACGAAAAATCATTCTTTTGATTAAAAGTGCGCAGTTGAATAAGTATCTTTTGCGTATCATAAATCTAGTTATGAATTATGAGTTTTATCCGAAGATAACACAATCAGGTACGTCATTCTATGCAAATAGAAAGTACTTAATTGTAACATCATCTTTTTTTTAATTGGCAACAATAAATTTTACGTTTAATATCCTGGGATATCATTAATCACTTTTTGTATTATTGTATTTATTATCTATCTTAGAAGTACTTTACAAAAACATGTATAATACTACTCGCTTTAATTATCTGCCAATATTAATATCGGCTCTTCTATTTTATATGAAATGAAGATTATTTAATTAAATTAGCAATATAAAACATCCATTTATAGATGAAAAGTACCAAATGTAATGTTTATTGCGCCACAATTACTAAAATTGTATAAAATAAATTTTAAATAAATATTTGCATTCACGTAAAAGAATTCATCCAGAATTTAAAAAATTACATATAATATTATCTGCTACTAAATACTAAAAATAATTCTTTTTGTTTTTGAAATTACAATTAATTGCATAGTTGATTATGATATTTGTTAAAAGAATATCGTAACAGCCATTTACTTAACGTTTAACTTAAGATTGTTGTGTAAAAGAAAATTATGTATTTTAAATTTATTATTCATATTTTTTAATTATTTACTAAATATTAATAATTTAATTTTATTGAATGAATCAAAATTCGAATGCAGGTAGTAAATAAATAAATGCTTAAAAAGATTTTTAGGCCAGCAAGTAACGCATTTAATTACCGAGCTACATTTGATGTTCTCGATAAGTTTGTAAAAATTTACAACAAAATTACCATTTATGCAATTAAACGCGGGAAGTAAAAGCCAACAGTAGTCACCAATACCTGTAAGCCACCTACGATGAGGTTTATAACAAAGCATTATATATCCAGTATTTAGAAAAAGTTCACAAATGTACGCACCATTCGTCAGAATGTAGATTCTATGCGACTATTTATTACGAAATGTATAAATATATAAAAATATTTTCCCATCATATAGCTAGTCGCCTACTTATTCTTTGTAAACTGAGAATGTCATGAGATAAAAAGAAAAAACAATGAATTTAGTCTTACGTTCGAGATCTGGGTACTGTTACCTCATTAGCTGCATCAATCCGTTACAAACGCACATTTAACCTTCACCTGGATTTGTAGTAGTTATTAACAACGGTGTAAGTTATCCTATAAAGTGATATTGATTGTGTTTACCTACGTCTAGTTACTTTCTTATGAATAACCAATGATATTAATATAAAAAAAATTATTTTAAAATTCACAGGATAAATAATATACTTTTGAAAATTTTTATTTTTAACCGTTGAAATTTTTTATAAAAAATTATTATTTTATAAAAAACATTAATATTGTATTAAAACTTGAAATTAATTTTATTATTATTAGTCCAAAATATCAACTGCATGAATTAATATGAAAGAGTCTATAGAATATCGTAAAATATAATGATATTTTTTATTTAAGAATAAAATTTTTTACAGTTTAGTTTTGCTTGATATATTCTAAAAATTATTCATACTTTTAATAATAGAATAATGAATAACAGAATTGAAGCTTCAAATACATATAATATTATATAATATGCTACATAATAAAATTAATGAACTGTTATGAAACTTTTATAGTTGACATAATTATTCGAGTATTTCAAAACATAGGATTTTTAAAAAATTTAGCAATTCGATATTACTTATCCGAAATATCATAAAGTTATATCTACGTATTTTCCACAGTTTTAATGAATTTATTGTATATATCAACGAAAATAATAATAACTATAAATATAATTATAATTCTCGTTTTTAAAAATCATAATATCTCTATTGAGCATTTTAAAATATATCATAGTTAATATTATGAATTATAATTTAAAGTATTTTTTATAAGAAACGAATAAATGATTATAAGTAATTACTAAGATTATTATATTTTATTCATTCAAATTATATATTAATTTATTCAAATATCAAAAAATTTTTCAGCATATGAAGAATTTAAAATAATAATTATTATAAAGTAAGTATTATATTTATCATTTTCAGCATTTAAACTTTCATTAAGTGAAAATTGACAAGTTTATTATTATTTATGTTGTGATATAATGATCTGGTAGATAATATTAGTAATATTAAATTTCATTAAAATTGTAATATTTCACTGGATCATTAATCTGCAGTTTTTAATATCAATTAATAATAAATTTTTGTTAAAAAAACATTGGTTGATGTCACTTAATTATTGCATATATATATATATATATATATATATATATACTAAAAAATATTAATTAATATACTTTTATATAAATGTAAATATAGTATATAATTGATCATTAAAAAAATTATAATATTAACAACTATATTCTATATAACTATAAGAATATATAAATTTTATTAAAAAAAAATATAAATTTTCAGTCTACACAAAAACCAAATCTCATAAATATTTAGAGTAAAGTAGCATAAGGCTAAGTAATATCGTTAAAATTTTTTCTTGATTAATTAATATATAAATTACATGATTGTGTTTTAAAATATATCATATAATTTAAAAAATTTGTCTTTGAATGTAAATGTTGAAAGTATGAATTTGACTGGTTATACATTTTAGTATTTACAAAAATTCTTACTAAAATAGTATCATTAATTCGTTTCTGTCTATTTCTTCTACCTGGCTGGTTAAATCCATATTAATTTTGTAATCTAAAATTTGTAAAGCTTGTAATAAAAACAGAATTTATGAATATATTACGTGTTAAGAAAAATTGAATTTTCTGTAATGTAAAAATAGAGATACGTAAATTAAAAAAATGAAGTTTTCTATTATAAACAGCTTTGTTTTCATACATTATAAATATCATTTTCTATTCTATTTTTATTTCAATAATAAATTGTACTATAGGTAATGAAGGAAAAATAGTCTTTTTATACAAATATATAAATTTAATTAATAAAGTTGAAAAAACTCTATTGTTTATTTATATTGATATATTGATGTATTGATATATATATATATATATATATATATATATTCTACTATAATTTATGGTAATTGAAATATGGCATTATAAATGCTGCGTAATCACAGGTTTAGTAAACTAACCGTAGAAAACTAAAAAGAAAAGAGAAAAGTAATTTTATTAAGAAGCTGTAATAAGCACAATATTTTAAAACTTGATATCATTTGGCTATTGATATAATAGTGATTGTAGATCAATAATAATACATCAAATCATTTTATATATATGCATATATGTGTATGTACGCGGATCTGTGTGTTAAGAATGAATATATATAGTTGTATTAAACGTTTAAATTGTTTTTATAATAATAAATCGAGCGAGATATAGATCCAGAGTAATTCAAACAATAAACTGTTAATAAGATAAGGGAATTTACTGTATTGAAACATTTACTGTATTAACACTTGTAACTTATAGTATATTTCTGATAATGATGCAAAACGAAATTAGATAATTAAACTAATTTCTTGTCTATTTTGTCATTATAATATATGTATAAAGTAAAAATCATGAATGATTTGCTTGTAGTCATAGTATTGTTATTAAATATGAAAAAATATAATAAAAAAATTATTTTAATTCTAATAAATAGATAATTTTATTCAATGATTTATTTTTAAGTCTATCCATTATTTAGAAATATTTTAATCTTATATTTAATTTAATAATGTTACTAAACTGTAAGATTAACTCATTAATCTTATAAAGTTTTAAATTTAAGTTTTTCACCTCTTTTCCAACACATCGTTATATTAAATAAACCAATTATAGTTAATAAATAAATTATATATTAATTTTTATTATATTTTAAAGCTGTTTATAAAAATATAGAGTAAGCGATTTGTGTTATTTTTTTAATTTTGGATGGAGAAGATTGAACAATTTTAATCAAATTAGATTATTTATATCAATATATTTTATTTTTTAAATATTGTATCTTATTTATTTTTAATATAACGATTATTTTATAAATATTAGATTAAAGCAAAATATTTCATATATTGTATTGACAAAATGACAAATGTTAAGATGATTTACTTATGATAAGAGTACCGTAGACAAAGGTGATCGACCGAAGTGCTAAAAATGGCCTAACATACGTTGCTAAATCTGAATGATATATACCGTAATAGAATTTCTCATTCAGAGAAATCGATTATATCTATACACATGAACAAACGTCTATAGTAAAGTTATATTTAAGTATTCTAAAAAGATGCTGTAAAAATGGAGCGTCATCTAGCGTTGGATCTCAAAATTACTAAATCGAATCAATTATTGTTATAGATGCCATATACTTAGTTGTAATGAATCATTTATTAGTCGGTATTTTTCCATTAAATATAATGAGTATTTTAAATTGAATGAATAGATTAAAAAATGTAGAAGGTGGTATTCGTAAACTTTTATAATATCGCTACTCACTTGCTCGATGAGCAGCAAAAAGGTGGAACGATCACCGATTTGCATTCATTAGCAAACGAAATTCAATGATCGTTTAGTAAGTAACTATATCAATGACGACTATGACTGATATTCAAAAGTATCGAAATATTGCAGGCGACAAGATAATAAATATAGAATGGTACGTGCCTTATCAAAAGTAATATTTTAAGTACATTGTTATTGATGAAAAGATAATGTTTCTTCTACATTTATTTTTCATTATTATTCTTTATTCTTTATCCAATACTTTTGCCTTTTAATTTGTTATATCCACATAAAAATAGATTAATCTATAAAAAAAATTATATTTCTTTATTATCTCATTCGTTTAAATGTATAATCGAAAGATCATCAGGAATACTTTGAAAAATGTTATTCACATTCAACCTTGCCATGTGTTGCAACTCGAACATTACACTTTCCATTGAATTTTGCAAATATTCATGATTAAATGTATCAAGCGTAACTACAATAGTAACTATAATAGTAAGAAAATTCAAACTATTTTAACTTTTTACATCGCAGTATAATTAATTATTTTATCGATATAATGTTCAATCTAACATCATTGTATAAATACATTAATATAATAAATGATAATCTGCAAATTGAAATTGTAACGGATAAAATTGAATAATTTAATTAATTTTAATATCTGTCAAGTTTGTACCTAAAATCTATGTAAAACGAAGTAGTGGAAAAAAATATACAAATTTTGATCATTGATGATGAATTTTTTAATAAGTTTCATTTAATATATTTAAAATAAAAGTATTAATTTATTAAAATCCAAGTAGAAAATTTTGGTTCACTTTAAAGTTATATGATCACTAAATCTTAGTAATCAATTCAATACACTGAAATATGCAAAGAATGCTAAAACATTAATATTAAAATAAATTGTTATTATAAGATTTAAAATCATATAATTATAATTCAAAATATACTTTTGAAATTACACAAATTAGGATGAAACCAACTATAGTAATGTATCAATATTCATTTTACTTCCTTCCTAATTTAAATAAGAAATATTTAATGTTCTTAAAAAATAAATAATGAATTATTTTATTCATAAATTAATCAATATTACTTAGTAATACATGATATTAAAAGAATATTATCAATTTCATTTTTACTCGATTATAGTTCTTAACTGACAAATAAAATGTATTTGTGTATTAAATTATAATCGTTTTATTTTTAATATGTATATCCAATCTACTATTCCAAAATATTTAAACACACACACACACACACGCGCGCGCACGCGCGCGCAAATATATATATATATATATAATTTTTATATTTTATTATTTATTATTTTTATATTATATTTATTATATTATATTATATTTATATATATATTTATTATTTTTATATTTATATATTTTATTATTTTTATATTTATATATATATATATATATATATATATATATATATATACGGAGAGAAAGGGAGAGACAGAGAGACAGAGAGACAGAGAGAGAGAGAGAGAGAGAGAGAGAGAGAGTGACTGAGAAAAGTAAATGTTTTGACTACAAATAAATAATACCAATAATTTTTATACAGTTAAAATTATTTAATAAATACATGAGTTGAGACCAATTTAAAATATTAATTGAAAATACTTTAATTTTAAAAACTTGCGCTCATATTAAAATACAACCTCAATTTCAAAATCAAAACGGCTTAATTTTTAATATATAAAAGAATTTTTAACAATTTAGGCAAAGGCATTATTTATGTAAGAGAAAAAGTTTAGTTCATATAATATTTCTATTGTCTTGAAGTAGACTTTTCACGATGAATTTTCTTTAAAAAGAAAATAAAGATTATAATTTATCAAGACGATATTTTAAATTATGGCTCCTAATCGCTATTGAATAGAATAATAATAGCAGACATCAACAATGAAACTCAATTAAATATCAATATACTGTGGTAATATATATTTTACAATACTCTAATGTTCTGTGGATATAAATATTGGACCAACGTTCAGAAGTTCAAAAGATGCAAGATGTATATATATGAAAAGTGCGTCGTGAAAATGACCTTCGCTTAATTGTCAGTCGCGACGGAAGGTGTCCTAGGTATTAAAACATTTTATTGCCCCGCGAAGTTGAGGAATTTTTATAATATAAAGCAACCAATTTCGTATATTAAATATTACATTATTATATAAAAAATTTTTACATTGTAGCTCTTCCCATTTAAGAAAATTGTTAATCTACTACGTAATTATATCATGTATAATTTATTACATAGAATCAACAATGAATTATCAAATTAGAAGTATTTTTAATTTCATAATATAACATTATACTCGATACATATTATAAATATATACATAAACATATATAACATATGTATTAAATACGTAAAATGTATTAATAAAGTACATTGTCAGAACAGTATATGTCAAAACTAATAGCATATGGAGGTTTTTTCTTTTATATTTGATTATAATGATTCCACCATTTAAATTATAAAGATTTAAGTTAATATTTAAACTATAAAATAAATAAATAGCGTAAAAATGTAAGATTTTTATTACTTTAATACAAATTTATAAATATGACATCTTAAATACATATATAACATACATATTATAATTTCCAAATTCGAAAAAAAAAAAAAATTTTTATGTGAAGGATTATTTAATTAAATGTATTTTAATTGTCTTGTTAGTTTGTCATAAATACTAAGATACTATCTATAAATAAAGGTGAAAGTATAAACATAAATTAAAACTCTCATTATTATTTATAAAAGTGTGTCTAAATATTTGTAATGTAAATACTTTCTATATATTCTTTCTAGATATTCTATCAAAATATTGAAGAATCAAATCATTGTAATATGTACTGATTATTTACTTTGGAGAGTTGATAAATATCAAATTTAAAATGTAGTCAAACCGTTTAGATCTTCTAAGAAATAAATATTAAATCACTTTATAGAATTAAATATTGATTAATTCTACAATTCAATTCATTATGTTGGTTTTAATTTATTATGGAAACAAATTAATCGAATATTTTACATACATTACTATTTCTATTTATTAGAAGATTGAACACAAATATACAAAAATCATGTATAAATTGTTCTATATTAACACTAACTTATTCCCAGTATGTTAATATATACGTACCTAATGATATACATACATACATATATATATATATATATATATATATATATATATACACACACATAATATTCACATATAAGTATGTAACAACAAAAATGATTTATAGATATGCAGGCCAACGTTTTTTCGAAGACTTTTCATTAATAAGAAATTACAAAATTTAAATAGTATGTTTAAAGATTTAAACAAACAAAGAGTAGTGCACTTTTGAATCAAATTCTTATTGTGAGCTCACAGATATAAGAAAGAAATTAAATTGGCAACATGTGAATCAGGAAAATGAAAGTAAGTAAAAATTGTCAAAGAAAACAGTTTAAAAAGTGCCTCTAAATGTGAATTAAATATTTGTTTGTCACACAATGAACACTTAGTTAATATTATAATAAGGGATCACCTAATTTTTTTAAAGGAATTCTAAAATTATAACATTTCTCTTTTTGTAACAAGAAAAAAAAGAGTTTAAAGATGAAGAGATGTTGAAAACAAACTGCACTCATATGTGCCGTAGCACTGACTTAAAATTATGACACGTAAAATATTTATGATAAACAACGAAGTGAATAAGTGATAGACAGTACGTAAAATATGAGTGAAAGAGTCGCAAATCGTGAGCCAGCGAGAGAGAGAGAGAGAGAGAGAGAGAGAAATAAGAAAAGAAAAGTGTGCTCGTCGCTTCTTATTATGATTTTTCGTGACCAAAATGCATTCAAGCATGCTTGAAATTATATATGCGTAAGCACACAAAGATTTATTCTAAATGGCAATTTTTTATTACGTTTTCTCTTAAATTTCTCTTCTTTTCTTCATTTGTATTATTGTTAACGTCATTCACGCTCGGCATATAACGTGAGTGTGGAGACAACCGAGTAATTTCATTTACAGTAGGCTGTGCGAAAAATCATGAAGCAAATTACAGACTTTTGAAATTATATTTAGTCACAGTAGTCGTGGTCTCACAATGTCATATGTTTTCGTCTGTGCAGTATTGCACGCTGGGTGCTTGGTTTCTAAATGTCAATTGACGCATTTGTTATGCTTTATGATAATATCATGCGTATATAATAATTGGCTCCCGCAAGTTGTAGAGATAATATGCGAAACTAGTTGAACATGCACAATAACGTAAGAGGTAATCTTATTTTCGGGTGATGACATAATTAAATACGAAAGATATTTTTAGTAAAAGTTCCTAAAACATAGTAACGAATGAACTAGAATGACATTAATAGCAATAGTTATATTATGCAGTTTGTAAAGGTTTGTCGAGAAAGTAAAAAACTTTTTTTCTCAAGTTAAATTTATACATTTATCCGTGACTTTTTATTACGGAATATAGAATTATAGTGTAAGACCACGAGGAATCAGCTCATAGTCTCGTATTTTTGTTCATAAATAATTATTCCAACAATAATATTATAAATGTCATTTTTTATACACACATACTAATTAATTTAGAAATTTGAAAAGTAATATAGAAACAATAAACAGAATTATTGTATAACATAATACGATATATTAAAGGAATATATGACTTTTAATAATATATTTTAGACAGAAGAAATTATTTCTTCTTTTTTCATTAAACAGAAATTTGCTCTCTGATTCCTTTATGAAGGTTCAACAAAAAAAATTTATAACATTTTCTATTACAATACATCTATACTTCTCATACATCGATTTCTTTACGCTCCAATTACTATACATATGTATTATGTGATAGCAAAATTTTATTGTAAGATAATCGAAACACGTGCAATACGTATAAGCAGAGTCATAGTTATTTATGTAATATTATTAATGAAGGAATAGTTTCATGTCATCGTAAATATATTTTTTTTTTTCTTTAATCCACCGGACATTATTCTGCAATTCTAATTTGTATTTCAAGCGTAATAACTTCTAAACTGTTATCCTTCAATTTTTACTCGCAATTTTATTCGTTTTTGAATTATTAATAACTCGACAATTTTAGTAAATTATTTATTATTTTCATAAAATGATATGCATATATTAAGCATCAATTAAAAGTTTATTAATTCATCCATCATTAATGGTATTTTCTATAAAATAATGCTTGTATTACGAACAATAAATATTGATCTCAATGGTGTCCTCGACAAAATATTTCATATTATTGATGTAAACAACGTCTTTTTTACGCACATAAATTATCGTTCCCTTTCAACACTATAAAAAATCAATCATTGAAATGATAATGATAATAACACATTCTTACAATGTGTACCGTTGTGTTAATGGGAAAATTTTCCAAGTTAAGGTGGATAGAGAAAAAGGCAAGTGAACTATCGTTTGGTGCTACCGCTCTCATTAATCGTCGCTTTCGTGACCGATACACAACATCGATAATGTTCTCACTCTTTCTCATTCTTTTTCCCTCTCTATCTCTATCTCTCTCTCTCTCTCTCTCTCTCTCTCTCACCCCCCCCCATATATATATATATATATATATATATATATACACACACATATATATATATATGCATGCATATATCTATCCAAATATCTATCTCTATTTCTATTTCTCTGCCTCTATTTCTATCTATCTGCCAGGGTCTCGTTATTTTAATCTTTAATGTGTGTAGCGCTTCCTTTTCCACGAGATTCGTTTCACCGCGTGGCGTTGCATACGGTAAAGGAAACCTTGATAGAGCCGCAACTGTGCAGAGAAGCGCCGAAGAAGGCTCACCTGATAGCCAGCAGAGCGCCTCCTATAATTTCCTCCTTTCCAATCGGCGTACCTCCTCCACGGTCGAATCTCGGCGTCTGGAACTCCTCTAGCTGACTGCCGACCGGCAACTCTTCTCTCCGTCGTAGCCTCGACGGCTCCTCTTATCTCCGTGACTCTTTATCACGATCTCAAGATCGCAAGCGTCCGTCACCCTATATAAAGACTCTGAGCCGGCGCTGTTCTCGAGCCACGTCCTCGCCGAGGAGGGACTCATGCGAGAGCCAGCCAGCCGCCCGGATACGCGCACTCGGAACACTGGCACACGGGCCGTCACTCGGAAGTCTCCTCGCGGATCAGAGAAGAGCGACGACGACGTGCGCTGCGCCGCGTCACTTAATCCTCACTGTGCTGAGCGGTGCCGGCGGAGGCAACGATGATAATCGTGTCGCTAGATCCCCGCCCGCCGCTACCTTTCCTAGAGTGGGTACGCGCGCGCGCGCGAGCGACGCCCCGAGGAAATCCTACAGCAATGTCTCCCAACGTCGTTCGAGCAGACGACGCAATGCTGCGTGGGCGCGCAAGCAACGACGCGACTACATAGAGAGGCGTACGCAGCTGGCGGCGCGGTGCGGTGCTGCGGGGGGCATTCGCGGCCGCACAGAGGAGTGCGAGGAAGAGCGAGGAAGCGTAAGGAAAACTCGAATGCGAATGCCGGTTGACGCACGTGTTGAAATTGTAACAACACTAAGCTAGCAAGCATTGTAGGTTATATCGGAAAGTTTAAAGCGCCGCTCTCACCTAAACTCCGAACTTTTCTCTTCAAACTCTACTACTAATAGAATTAAAAAATGTCATATATTTAGTTATCCATTTTATCGATTCCAAAGCCCCAATACATTAATAATCTTTATCATTTGTTTTAGGACACGATGTTCGCATATTAATTCAGATTTCCAAGTTCATTTAAATTTTAGATTTCCATCAATTTTGTAAATCATATAAAATATTATTTGAAACTAATTGTATATAATCTATACTTTAAAAATCACACTAAAGTTTAGAATACCATTACTAGTCAAAATCATATATGTGTATATAACTAAATACTTATTATAATCATTAGAAATTGCAATATATAGGCAAAAAATTGCATCTTATAAGTACTAATCTTGAAAAATACTAATTCATAATATACTTTATTAAGTGAAAAAAATCATAACTTACTCTGATATTTTCTATTTGATACAAAATAGTTTATTAACTTTTTATATCCATATGATTTCATAATGGCATTTTAATATCATTATATTTTACAAAACAATATTAAAATACAAATTAATTTTATATTTCACGAAATAATACTATTTACGAGTTCATAAAAATTTTTATGAAATTGCGAATAATAATTAATATAAAATTTTCTTTACTTTTATTATTTATATTCCTATAAAATCACTAAAAACAAAATTTTGAGTAATATAGCTATTTAAAATATAAATTACATCTTATATAACAAAACCTATAATTTATAGTTAATAATGAAACTTGTTGCTTTCAATTGAATTTATCACAGTGCATTTGGAATAAATTATATGTAATCAAAAACCTTTAAATTTATTTCTTTTTCGATTATGGAAAAATATATTGAGAAAACGAAGTTAATTTTGCTTGTTTTAATTATAATGTAAATTTTTTACGAATTAGTAAATTTTCCTAGCTTTAACAAATTCGTCATATTTTAATTAATTTAAAGTTCACTTTGTTTTTATAGTATTTATAGTTTTTAATTATTTTATATTTGCATGCTTAATAATTTATGGTTAAAGTATAGTTCATTAACTACTATTAATTTATTAATAGTTCTGTAATTTATTCTTTAACTATTTTTCCTCTTTGATAACATTTGTGGTCTATTAAAACATACATAAAACAATTATTACAATAATTCCTTATCACGGATGTATGTTCGACTAGTTAATAAAATTCAAATTCCAGTAGTCTCACATATATTACTTTTATATTAAGTGAAGGTGAAAGTTATAATATTAAAAGTTTATTTAAATTCATGAAATGCTCGAATTTTATCATTATTATTCCTGTTATTATTATTGCATTAAAAGTATGACGTTCAAATTATTTCAGATTTCACTATTAATAATAATAAACTATTACTTTTCATATTAATAATTTAAAAAATTAATATATAGTAATAAATTAGTAAAATAATAATATGTGTTTTTTAATACAATTAACTGTAATTATTGAATGTAACAACTTTCCTATACTCTAATACAATATTTATTCATAAAATATTTACTTTATTTTTATTTCTATATATTATAGAAAATTTATGATATTCCATATAAAGTACGTGTAAAAATTATTTCGTGAATAATTTGAATACATGGATACTTATAGTTCATCACAATAATATTATTATTATCAAAATTGCCTGTAATTATTTGCTAAAAGACAAGTGTTATAATATCATCTACATGCTTAAAGAATTTTGAACATAATGTAATTACAAAGGAAATTTGTTAAATTACATGAATAGTAACCAGTCAATCTTGGATTAATATCGATTTATGTCAAATAATATGAATATATTCTTAGTAATCTTATGATGCCATATTATTAATTGTAGTTTCAAAAATTTTAAAAATGTGGACACTATTACTATTAGGATTTGACAATGATTATATATATAATATCTATAGAAATGAAAATTGTTTTACATTAGTTAATTGCCACACAACTAAATGTACTACAGATTTCTACAAATATTTCAGATACTTCGTACCAATGTAATTCATATTCATGGAATTATTAATAGGATATTAAATAACTAATATAAATATACATATTAAATAACTATATAAATAACTAATATAATTCGACCTAAATCACCATACTTATATTATTAGTTGTTTTTTTTAAAAAATTCCGTGTTATAAATGTTAAAGCAATCATGAATGTTATTTTAATTAATTTGATAAAAAAATATAAATTTTTTTTTGCACCGAGGTTACACTAAACTTAAACTAGTCTGTTTTAATAAAATTTTAATAGTAGTTTGGACTTTAACAATAGTATAATAAACATTTTAATAATGATACTTGCTTTATTTATTTATACAATTTAGTTTATGATGTTTCAATACAGAAGATTTAACTCATAGTTTTTTCATTTTCATTGAAATAGATTTGCATTTAATTAATTTGGTATTCTCTAGTTTTAATGTATTCAATGAAATTTGTATCTCATACAATATATAATATAATATTTTTCAAAATGATTTTTTTATGCTAATGTGGCTTATTTAAATTTTGAAACTTTTTAAATATTGGCATAATCAATATAAGAAAAATTATAAATTATGACTTCCCTTTTCACAAATGCAGTATTTAACATCACTAAATCATTTATCCAGATTTTTTATGAATTATCTATTATTTTTCGAAAGGTAAATAATTTCTTTATGTATTTATAATAATTGTGCCTGCATTTATAAAAATTTCTTCTTTTTAATAGTAGTCGAATTTATACGTGATAATTTAATAATGTAGGCTAGCTAATCCAATGATAACAACAAAAAATAACTCAATATTATAATATAATATTTAAAGAATATTTAAAGAACTATTCTTCATTCTAATATAATCTAATAAATATGATAGAAAATAAATAAATTCCTCAGTATTTTTTCATATTCAATATTCACTATTTGTTGGAAAAATGATTAATGTGTACTTATATTAAAAAGATTTTTATTTACAGAATATTCTTTAATTACTTTGTTATCTATGAAAATATATTCTGCTAATAGATTTGCTTGATTAAAAATTAATCATTCCGAATCTTGAGAATATCCGTTTTTATTTTCGATAAAAACACTATTTACACTTTTTGCACCTTGATCACTTTAAGTGATTGGTATATAATTTTGGCTATTGCACCATAAAGTATTTTTAACTTTAAGTAAAAGAGAAAATAGATCCACTCTAAATTGAGAAATTATATTTTAAGAAATTGTACATTACAGTTACATTTAGATTTAATTCGTCATGTAAAGTGAACATTTTTCTCTAAAGAATAGAATAATTATCTTCTGAAACTAATTCAAATTACATAGTATTGACAGAATGGACAGGCAAAAATTTCTATTACGGTCAATTAAAGAATCAATAGCATAATCGGTATTATAATGTAGACATGTGATTCTCAAATGTCTAACTTCAGCCTATACATAAAATAAAAAAATAATATAAATAATAAACTGAAAGTATTGTAGTTAATTTATTATTCATACTTATTAATTACCTCTGCTACCCAACTCCACATTATCGATAAAAATTTTTGTTTACTATAAATATTATGAAGTCTGTTAAATTAATTTTTACATGAAAAATAGTTTTACTTAGATTAAAAACAAAAATTTCGATTATATTCTTTTTTTTCGTATTATATTAATGGAAAATATATTGAAATATCTTTAGTTTAAAAAATATCAATATTTAATAAATTTAAAATATTTCAATTCATAATAATTTTTCGAATAATTGATTATTTATGATATTTTATGCAATAGTTATTAAATCGTTTACTTGGCATATTATAAAAATAAATTTTTAAATATTTTAATAAAATATTAAGGGTAATTGCTAATCAATATTGTTTACTATATTGAAAATGATTTCGTAATTTGTCTAAATTTTATTCATATAATAGATTAATAATATAATATTAATAGTATTATTTACATTGATTTACTATATAATACTAATATAATAATATTTAAATGAAATACAAATAATACCATAAGAACAGAAATGGAATTTGATTTGCAATAAACTAAGCCTTATTATTATTTAAAATTTTTATTTCATACTAAAAAATAAAATTTTGTTTAAATTATGGCAATTATATTTAGGATATGTTACTTTGAATAAATTTTTATTATTATCTAAAGTAGAAAGACTTCTAGATACGTGATAGCTAATTATAATAATTTGCAAAGTTTTTTCTTCATACATTCAAAAGCCATATCCTTAAAATAAAACAGAAATTATAAATCCACAATATGCATTGTTATTTTTCTATGATAAAATAATTTATAACACCTGAAATCAACGACTCAAAGTAATACTTGCTATATTCAAAATTTAAATTTCTCTTAGAATTTTATTTTTTCAAACGAATTTTGTATCAAGGAGCATATAAGGTTGTATACTATTACATATATTTTATTTGATCTTTCAATTTTAATTTATTATAATTGTAGTAAATAATAAAATTAATTTAACATAATATTATATATATATATTAATATTAAAAATGTTGTTTAAAAATATGAATTGACTAGTTCTTTTAATAATTATATGCCTTTAAAAATGTTTGTGTACTATTTTACTTATAATTGAAATAATTAACCCAAAGTAATTCTATGATTAATTGATTTTTATATTCTTTTAAGAAACACGCATTTGATACTAAAAAAGAATATTTATAAATTGCATTGTTATGAATCTATAAATTATTCAAAGTCAAAGTGCAAGGACTTTCTTTAAATGCACTAAAATTTAACTGAATAATTTATTCTTAGTTTTACTGGTAATTTACATAAATATAATGAAATAGTTAAGAATAGAGATTTAAAATAAAACAGATGATACTATTGTTTTCTATTTTAAGCAGAATATACGCAATAAGAATTGCTTATTCTCATGCTATCTTATTTTAAATTTTAGAAGAAAACGATTGAATTCTTATCTGTATAACGATTCGGTAGAAAATTTTTTAAATTAAAAAAAAAACTGAATATTCAAGAGTATGAAAAATACATTTTCAACATTGTAAATGGAAAATGTGTGATATAAATAGAAGTTATGTTATTTTATTTTATTTACGATATTTAATAAAGTGAATTAAGTTTGAATCAATCCAAAATACGTGATAGGTGTAAAAGCAAATATTTCAAAGATGCAAAATATTTAATTTTTCAAATAGATGATTCAACGTTGGAATAATGAAGATAATTATTTATATACGTAAATATAAAACTATTATTTTATAATTGAATTGAATATTTTATTTCAAATATCATAACTAATAATATTATTGTTACTTAAATGTATATCTATATATATATATATATATATAATTTTACGCTTTAAAATTATACTTCTAAATATTTTTGAAAATCTCGTTAATAAAAGTAAGCATAATATTTAGACATATTTATAAATTATAACATATGTAGTAGGTTGAAATTAAATTAGTATTTAAATATTATCAAAATATTATTAAAAAAATGGAATAATAATTATTAAATCCTTTAAAATCTTATGTATGCTCTTCTTTTATGTCTAGTTGCGACTGAAACTATAATCCTATTTGTGATTTTTTAAGAAATGAATTATATTTCTGAAAACAAAGAAACATTTAGACATAGAAGAATTTTTAACTTTGTAGTTCAATTGAAATCAGCTTTACTTTCATAAATTCCATAAAGAGATAACCAATTATACTTGGACACAGGAATAATTAAGGAAATGAATGTTTTATAATTTATAGAGAATACTTTTGGGATGTATTCTATTTAGTTTAAGATACTATATTTTAAGTAGATAAATATTTTCAGATTTATTTATTGAATATCTATAAAGATTAAAATATTTTTTCAAATAATGAAAAATGAAATACGTTATTGATCAATTTGATGTCATCATCTCACGAAACTCCTACCAATGCATTGGACTTTCCATGTGTTATTTATTTTTTGTATTGCAGCAATTTCAAATGTGTATTTTTTATGATGTTCATTGTCTAAGAGGTGTAAAGTATATTTAACGAGGTCGACCGAAGAATTCATTACATCGCTACATAATCACTTGTCTGCATATTAGTTAGGATAGTTAATTGTTGGAAAATAAGTGCCGCACAAGAAATTAAAATAACTTCATTATTATGTAGAATATTAGAAAAATATTAATTTTGTAATATTTTAATATTCACACTAAAATTAATTTTGTTAGCTTACATGACATGTAATGTTATTTTGAAACTGTTTCTTCTTATTCAATCGTTTTCTTATTTTGTTATAAAGAAAGACAAAAATAAACAATTATTATAGAAATTTATTATTTTGTATTTTACTATATTTTAGAAAATAAAATTAAGAAAATATTGAAAGGATATATTATTTTTATAATAAAAATATACAATTTTTCAACATAAATAATTCTATTAATTTGATATAATATTACAATACAAAATTTTAAAAAATAGATTTGGTAACGATCCACCATTTACGAACATTATTTTTTCGTTAAATCTAATATTCTAAAGTTAAATAAAAATTCGTGTTATCGGACAATTACCGAGACCTATCTATTTTCGCATTTCATTATTTACTTCACTTTCTCTCTAACTTCACCTGCTATTCTGTTTCTCCTTCTTTCAATGATTTTATGTGTCGTTGTGCATGTGTTGCCCTTGTTACCTAATCCATCTTACTACATTAGTCATAGTATTTTCGAATCTCTAGATAACTTATAGATTTGCTTCAGAATAGAATATTCATGACTAGATATATTGTATCTCTTATTTTGAAATATACATTTTAATAACGTTTACAATTTATTAGAACTGTTATAGTTTTAAACATAAAAAAAATATTTATTACAATTTATTAGAACTGTTATAGTTTTAAACATAAAAAAAATATAATGATAAGTAATAAAAGTCTACCGAATATATGGCTGAGTTTGGATGTTAACAGAATAATTCAGTCTCCGTACGAAAATTAATTATTTCTCTATTTGTGTTACAATCATCAGGTTAAACATGTATTATGTAATTAACTTCACAATGAACGGACAAGCACATTTTTTAAATTTTTCAACTAATAATTGTAAAATTATTACTTGTATAAATTGTTTCTTTTAACTTCAAATAAATTGATGAAATTCATATAATTCATAAGAATACAAAACTCTTTTTTTTTAATGTAGTATATTAAAAAAAATTAATTTATTAAAAAAAACATAATATAAAAAATAAAAATTTTGAGTTGAAATATATATATATATATATATATAAAATAATATAAATTAATTTTTTTTAATATACTACATTAAAAAAAAGGAGTTTTGTATTCTTATGAATTATAAGAAATTGATAATTTGAATAATATATATATATATATATATATTATTGTATTTAATTACTACATCTATTTTATTATACGATTGCGATTTATTGCATAATTATTCATTTCATATATAAAATATATATTTTATATCAGTTAGAATTTTAGAATTAACATTCTTATATTTCATGTTCATTTAGAAGATAAAGCGTTACAACTACATAATTTTTATATTTAATTTATTCATTGAAAAAATTTAAGCACACCATCATTGAGATTAATGAAATAAATTATAAAAGAATATTATAAATAATACATATTAAAAATACCATTACTTTACGGCACATAATTTTATATTTAGCTCTTATATTAACATTTTTTGCATTTAATAGTATATTTTGTAAGAACACTAATTATGAATTAAAGTACATAGAAGAAGAATTATAAGAAAGCAATAATATATCTGCTATATATTCTAACTAGAATACTAGTTGACATCGTTTCGAAACTATTAAAAATATTTATTTGAATTATTTGAAATATTTGAAAATAATAAATGTATTATAAAATCTGTAATAATTATTATCTAATTTTAAACAAGAACAATTTTTTTGGACTGACATTTAAATAAAATTTGTTACAGATAATACCATTGCTAACGTTTAAACTTTATACTAATTTAAATAATTAACTTTATCTTTTTTATTTTTAAAACAGCATAAATTCTATTTAATTTTATGGTATAAAATAAATTTAATTATGTAGTATAAAGTGAATCAATATTTTCGTACATCTTAAAGTATTTTATATTTTTATCTGATTTAGTATTAATTTCCTATACATATATATCTCTAAAGTATTTGAAATTCAAGTGTTTTTTTTATGAAAATAATCTTTACAACTGAAGAAATTCTACTTGAAATAATTCTCACTAATCTTGTCAAATATTCGAATATTATTTGCTTTTTAGATATATAATTGATTTATGTATTTAAAACATACGAAAGACTCGTTATCAAATGTAAACAACTAATCAATTATTTTACTAAAATATCAGTTTTTAAAATTAAATTAAAATAAAGAAATAAATAAACTAAAATAAACTAGTAAATATAATAATATATATATATATAATATATATACAATATAATAATACATTGTAAAAAATTGGAAAGTTTTAGTTAGAAATTTAGAACATTAAAGATAACATTTATGTATTCAATCACTTTTTATTAAAAATTTTAAATTTTATATTTAACATTTTGAAAAGTGAAATCATTCTATATTAAACTGCACAAAAATTAATTAGATTTATATAACTTTTGACACTCTAGAATATAAAACTTAGTAAAACTCTATATAAGAGATAAGTCAAATAAAATTTTGTCTTTTTAAAAATAAGTTGAATGGGTAGTATCAATCTATAATTTGTAGGATGAAATTTCTTATTCTGTAGGAAATATAAGAAAGAATTCGAAAATTTTGAAAATTTTTAAAACATTTTTCAATTAACCATATTCGTTTCCAAATTCAGCAAATAAATCAAATTACATAATAGCGTTACTAGGTAAATCTAATTTATAGAGAACATATTAAAAAATTACTTGAATGAAAATTCTAATTCTTATTGATTTTTTGAATTTAGATATCGAAAATTTGAAACTTTTACTCAATTAATTTTAATTCCATTTGTAATAGAATACAAAAGAAATTATTAAATTATTAAAATATATAGATTAACTTTTACATATATTTATTTGATCTTAATCATCTAAACAGAAATAATTTCTCTGTGACGAATTTGAAAATTTTGAATATATTACGTTTACTTTATAATATACATTTTCCATGAAAATTTTAGCACTAATATCTTCGGTTATAATTGAATCTTTAAGGAAATCGATATTATCTAAATACTCAGAATAATATGGTTATTTTTATATAAAGTTATAATAATTATTTATAGAAATTTCACTTTATTTATTTAATATTTAAATTATTATATTAAAATATAATATACTTTCTACTACTTGACATAAATTATTTATTAATTTTTCAATTCCTTTTATAATTCATAATTTTAATACATCACATTAAATCTTCATATATTCATTTCTTTTATATTTTAAATATTTTTAAACTATTACTTTAAATTTTCAATAATTTCATAATAGTTTTTCGTTACAGAACACTACCAATGGATTCATAAAATTCTCAAAATGATATTTTATCAAAGGACTATAAATAGTATACTTTTATATGAAATGCAGTATATTTACCTATTGGATATTAAATAAAATACAAATTAATTATATTTTACTAATTACTTTAGCAACGTTTGATTTAAAAAATTCTAAGATAAAATAAATATTAATTTGAAAATTTTTCTTGAATAATAGTTTAATTATTATATGACATAGTATTTCTATAACCTAAACTATACAAATTAAAATAGCGAGATATTTGCCACTTGTAATATATCAATTTTCTTTCTAATCTACAAATTTAGGAAATGTTCATAACAAATTACTAATTAACAGATATTAATAAGAATAAAACAAAAACTGAATTTTGACTTCATAACAAATGAGAGACAAAATAGTGCCTCACTTATGGAAAGGGTCTCATATGTTTTCTTTTTCAATTAATATATTAGCAAAGTGAAATGATAAATTTTAATGAATATATTAAAAAAAAAAATCTTCTTGTCGATAATTGTCGATAAAAATTAGCTTCCTACAATATTTTAAAGAAATATGACTTAATATTCTGCCGAATTCGGAATTAGTAAATTGTCACTCTATATTTATTATTGTTAGAGAAATAATACTAATTTAAAATATTTCTTTCTCCCTCTCTCTCCTATCTTTGGGCTTCTTATTTTTTTTATTTCTTTCGTTTTTTCCTATCTGTCTTTTTATTTATTCGAGTGCTCTGATGATTTATAACAATAATGTAATTAATTAAAAACAGTCCACATAGACGTATAAGATATATGTTGAGTTCTGCCAAAAGTATTAAAATAAAAGTAATGAAAAATTTTAATTCAATATTTATAAAATGATAAAAAGTAACAGTTAGAGACATACTCATTTTATAAAATAAATATCAAGACCGATCATATATAAATGATATTTTTCATAACCAAAAATTTTTTAAATTTTTTTATCATCGTCCATTTATTTTACGAAATTATTATATAAATAAATAGAAAGCATAAATTGTATTTCATGACATTACTTTAAACATAAGCTTATTAATTAATGAGAAAATGTTGTATAGCATTGTATAAATTTTTGTATGATCGTATTAAGTTTTTCTAACCTGTATTGGAATGACTGTAATGTAGTAAAAATCTCATCTTTTATTATTTTGATTCTTCTGAACACTATTATATACTATACACACACTTATACAAAATCAGCGTTTTATTTAATGCACAGAAAAACTTCAATTTACTAAAATGCTTGTGCACATCGCTAGTAAATGGACACTCAATAATTGAAAAAGCGCTGTGTTACGCAATTAGCGTGAAATAAAATCACGTGGGTATCGCAATGAATCTTAGCGATTCAGTGCTAAATAGAAATGATAACCCGTGAAAAAGTTTATCGTGTTAGTTATTTGTGCGAAAGATGCACGTGTGCATGATAAGAAAAATTTCAAGCTGCGCCCTTTTTGATATGCGTAAACTGTTGAGAAGCATATTCTTTAAAACTGTATATTGTCTAAATACTAGAAGCATGTGTGATAAGAAAAAATAAGAGCTTATATTTTATTCTTGATAACGGGTTATTAATCCAAAAATTTGAAGACAATTTTTGTTATACAAGCCTTGAAAAAATAAAAAGAACGTTATTCGTATTCAGTTTGGGTCGACAATATATTTGTATTTACTTGCGGGTTTTCTGTATTAATATTCGTTCAAAATTTCCATTGCATATTCTGACTCTTTTTCTTTAACTGAATTAATTTTACATTAAAAAATATTATTATTCTATATTTACATATGCATTTTTCCAAATTTTATTCGTTGTTTTATAAGTGATAAAATAATGAAAAATATCTAAGAATAATATAAATAAAAAATAAATATAAAATTTAACAAATTATTTGTAATTAATAGTATATATAGTATATAAGTATATTAATAGTATATAACTATTAATAGTATATAAGAATAGTATATATGATTCATATTAAATTTCTTCAATATTTTTCTTGTTTAATTATTACCTTATAAAATAATAGTAATTTTAAGAAGTTTTAGAAAATATTTTTCAGAAACACAGTATCCACAGAATTATTCTAGTAACATTAAATTTATTCCTACAGAAATGTTGAAAAATAAAGATGTATCAAATTTTCAAATCTAATGATAAAGATAAGATATAAGTTTTATAAAATAAAAATTTTTTGATATGTACTATGTAATGATAAGAAATTTGTTAAAGTAAATAAATATAATGAGTCATAGCTGCAAACTTTATTATTTGTATAAAAATTAGTATTTAAAACATAGAACATTAAAATTGAAACTAAATATTAGAAAATTTATTTTGTATGAAATGCAAGTAAGACTACTTCATAACAGTTTCCTACTAATATATAATTAAATAGAAGGTTATTAACAATTATATTTATTATATTAATAAAGCTAATTTAATTTCATATCTAAATATAAAAACTATGAAAATTTATTAAGATCAAATTTATTTGTGTTTCTTCTGTATCTCAATAGTTCACCTTGAATATTTGTATTAATTCCGTGAAAACTTTCCTTTAGAATTGAAAATGAAGGCTAATGAAAAGGCCTTCACACGAATTTATTATACGGGTTCCTTTTTTATAATCATCAAGGCTAATTAATCAATAACGTTTTTTACAAATTTTGAAATCTTAGGGTCTTCAAAATTAACTTGGTATTGCGGAAATTTGGTTAAAAATTAATCAGAAAGAAGATCAGGAATATGATAACGTTTTTCTATAAATACATATATTTCTCTATTATATATTATTAAAAACTACAATTTCGTTCATATCTTAATTGGTAATTAGTAAATCTAAATTTTTTACGTTTTGATAGACAATCGATCTATTTAATTTAAACAGTGGGCAAGGATTTATAGTATAATATTGAATATGGGACAGATAAGCTTTTATCTTGAATTCTGCATCACCTAAAATTATTGGACTGTGCTGTAAATAATTTTATAATTTTAATATGTTCGTTAAGAGCTGCCTGTCCTTCAGAACTTCAAAAATATAATATTTATTCAATAATACTTTCTCTAAATAATACTTATAAAAATATAATATTTATTTCGTTTAATAGTTGAATTTTTAATTATAATTGTACTATCTTATTATCTATTAAAATATGTAACAAGTTTGCATTCTTCTTATATTTGTTAAAAAAAAATAATTTTACTAAAATAGTTACGTCATGCGCAGACATTAATATATTATAGAATTATTAAAGCTAGTTAAATTCTAACTATTAAATGCAAATTATTATATTGTGGGTAAAATTTTTTTATTTTGTTAATATTTCTTGGATTTCCATTAAACAAATAATTTATAGATAAAAACTATAATTATAGTTACAGTATAATATAACTATAACTATAGTTGTTTTATCCATTAATATAAATTATCCTAAAAGAGTACCATATGATTTTATTAATTTCATCTCAGAATTGTTTAATTACAAATTTTTATGATTCATATATTCTATTTGTTAAATATAGTATAGCAATATAGAGTAGTTATTTTGCTTTTATGAATGTATATTGAAAATTTGCAACGACGGTATTCAAAGAGTACCTCAGAACTTAAAGGTATTTTAAAAGTTTTTAGCGTTAAATGAATGTGTCAAAGAATAAATTTACTTTAATAGTATATAATAGTTAAAAATTTAATTGATTTTTTAAAGTTGAACATGATTCATGTAATACATTTCATAAATTATAATTAATATACATTTAAAAGTGTGAATGATATTTTTTTCATATGATACTTGAAACTTATTTGGTACAATTAAAATTATAATATCAATATTTAATTCAGCGATAAAATACTTTATGAAATACCGTCATTCTTATGACGAATCATTTTTCTATATAATCTACATTAAAATACAATCATAATTCTATAAAAAATTATTTATATATTTTCTCATATTCTTCAAAATACAACGCACATAAGAAAATATACTGATCAATTTTTTAAATTTTATATTATATACGTCGTCAGCTTTGTTAGACACAACAACACTTACAACGTCACTTATATCAACGATAGCAAAACGCGCAAGACAAGCATCTCTGATATCTGACATTGCTTCACGAACGACAGAGATATATTACCTTTCTCTATACGAGTAATAGGATCGAAGGTCATGGAGTTAGAGTTACGGAACTTCTATACGCGAATGAATGTGAGCTTTAATCGAACTTATTAGCGTGGGTGTAATCGTTATACTACAATCCGATTATTACAATAATATATACACGTGTAGAGCTCATATAGTTTACCAGCTTAATTATAAAAAAATTGTTACCAACATATTTACAAGAATAAAGACGAATAACTTATAGTGTTAATTAATGTTCATCAAATGGATATAATTTATAAAATGTTATAATGACTTGAATTTAATTCAAATTGAATTTCGTCATTTTCATAAATATATAAGTTAAAAGATTACTGCTATAAATATTGATAAAAAATTACTTTATTTTAAAATTACTTTATTATACTATATTTATCGAGAAAGATGAAAAAGTCATTATTTATACTATTGAAATATATTTTAAATGCATAATCTTGAAATAATTATTATATTATTTCTTAAAACCTATTGCAAGTATTGTAAGGATTGTTTTACATTTATTCGAAAATAATAAAATTTATTTAATTCATTAAATGTACTATAAAAATATATTTGCTAATATTGTGTCAAAATTTAATGCTATTTTAGACTATAAAGTAAATTTACAAAACTTAATAAGCAAAGTTATCGAAAAATTAGTAAATGAATAAATTCCATTATGTTATGTGTAATCTTAAAAAGTTGTTAACATTATATAAAATACGATTTGTATATTATAATTGTATATATTTTATCTTATTTCTTGCAAATTTGTAACACTTTTTAGAATATGCCACTAAGTGATACTTTTGCGTGGATTTCAAAGGAATGATAACTTATAGACTAGGCAAAAGTCAGCATGGTTGGTGAACGATCGTTTTACCTTGTCTAATAATATAAGAACAACTGCCAAGTCCACTGTCTTCCTATGTTCAGATATCAATCAGATACAATACGAAAATTGCTATTCAAATATTACTCGTACATAATACTGCAATTATATGACCAATATCTTGTTTAACGTCTTATCGGCTCGAAACTCAACATCACACAATACTTTGTATTGCGCATTAAAAACTATTAATGGATTGCAATTTTGTTGTTATCCATGATCTTCATTGATAATCATAGATTGCCATTGCAATTACATTATATTTTTTTCCATTGTTATTTTCGGATAGCGAATCGCAGATTAAACGTTATTACCAGGTTATTGTTATAGGCTTTCAATCAATCCATCATTTAGTCGTTCAATTTCTTTTATAAATACAATATCGACTCCGTAATTCCTTGTAATTAGTTATATTTCCAAAAGCTTTTACTGTTATTTTATACCAGCTTATACTTGTCTAGAAAATTATCTGTGGCCATTTAAAACTGTATATTAATTCAATAATATTTCAATTATCTTCATATCTTTAATAACATTACAATTATAAAAAATTTATTATGTAAAATCAGATTAGAATGTTAAATCTTGTTATGGTTTTATGGTTAGAAAAGAGTTAATTACGAATATCAATATGTTAGTGTTGTCAGTTAAGAGTGCACAAAATATTTCCAAATACAGTGTCCTATGCTACTATAGGAATTTCAAAACTTATATCGTCTCTGTAATATTTTGAGCAATCCTTAATCTATTAATACTACATAATTCATATTTAAATATTGTCGATTGTGCACTGCAGTATAGAAAACATTTACTATAAACTCATCTTATTTAAGTTCAAAGCTACGTACGGATAAACGTTAAAACTATAGTATCATATTCAATAAAGTGATATACTGATTATTATATTTGAGTACTTTTATGACCATAGTGACATATAAATCAAATATTGTATGTATTCTATTATTTAAAATAAATATTAATTTTCATTTACACTAGTTTAACCACAATTTCTAAAAAATTTAAGATTTTCAATCAATTTAAGCTGTTCAATGCATGACATATGAAATAGTTATTAATTCTTTATTAATGTCTTATTGTATATCTTAGTAACATATTTATTATCCAATTTAACAATTATTTCCATCAGATTTTTTATTTAAAAATCAAAATTATAAAGTACCTCTTTTTACAATCTCTTTTGAAATCGTTATTGAATATAATATATCTATAAAAATATCTGTATTTTTATTTTGATTATTATTATTTTTTCACAACGGAAATAAATCCCGTAGGAGTATTAAAATAATATATCTAATATAAGGAAACTAAATGCTTATGCATATTTATTTATTTTTAACACTATAATAATTTTTAAACGTACAATTAAAATATTCACAATTAATAAACAGTCAACTAAACCGTAGAATGAACTTGCATCATATTTGCGAAGACAATTAGAACATAATTGAAATTTAATAATAAATTAAAAAAATTAACTATTAAAATTTTCGTTCAATTGAAAAATTTACTAAATATATTTAGACAGAACATGAATAAATATTTCAATACGAATGAATTATAAGCAAAAAATAGAAAAGAATAATATTTCAGTAAATCGATGAACTATTTATTTAATTGTTTATGTTTTAAGTATATGTACCCTTATACAGATTATAATTTTTTCTTAATGTAACAAGTTATAAACTTTTCCTGTACTTATTTATTTAATAAATTCATAAACAGGATATACTAATGAAATCCTTTCTTAAACAATGCTTAATATTATATTTTATAGTTTACGATTGTTGTATTTCCATCTTATGAATTTAAAAACCCTTTCAATTTTATTTTCTAGCTACATTTATGAGTAATTTAATAATCTGTCAAGAAATCATTCATCACGCTTATCTGCCTTTCCATTCGTTTATTAGTCTATATTTAGCAGTTACTTCAAGGTAATAATTACATTGATCATAGTCATAATTAAGGAATATAAAAAAATTATTAAAATATTTACTGTACAATTTATATTATTTTCTATGATCTTATATGATTTCGATGTATTTGAAAATTTATTTATACAATGAATATTTTAAAAATAGCAATATTTTTTAATCATTTCACATAATTATTTGTAATATTTTTAAACTACAATGTACTTATTTCGAATTTCTATTTCTGTCTAAATCTATATATTATTTATAATTGCTTGTGTGTAAATTACGAAAATATGTTTTTCTAATACAATAATTTGAATATCATAATTCCAATAATTTCAGATTTAAATAATTAAACCTACAATAATGGAAAAATGAAAATGCATAAAATTTGAAAAAAAAACATAGCAAACGTTATAAGTTTCATATAAGTAGAAAAATTAATTAATCATTTTTCAATAATCTAAATAAAAGTGATTTCTATGCTAATAATAATCATATATAATTTCAATTATATGATAATAAATGCTATTAATTTTTCTAAAATTTTAGAAAAATTGTTAGACTTAAATATAATTACTACAGTTAATACTATTTTCAAGTTCAAATTTATAAAAGAAAAAGATAATTATAGAAAATTCAAGAGAAATAATGTACTCATTTTTTATTATCATTATCTTAAATTATTTTATTTTCAAATTATCTATACTATAGGTTTCTTACACAAGTTATTGTACAATGTATTTAATATACCATAAAAAAATTCAGTAACTAAATAATTGATTGAACTAAATTAATTATTGGAAACAATGCTAATAGACAATATTCATAAAATGATAAATATATATATTAAGTTTTATACTATACTTTTAGGCGTGAGGCATGAGATTTTGAAAAAGTAATAGTATAAGTTTTTCTTTTTACTTAATGATTTTAATGTTTAAAATAGTTTCAAATATCTGTTATTTGTATATCAATCAAATATTACTTATTATATGTGTTCTAATGAAAATAATTCACATTACGTTAACTGTTAACCATTAAAGTTTCTTATTTGAAACGGTTGATACCTAGATAAAAAAAAAAAATATGATAATTACATGCGACAGAAATAGAAATAGAATACAAAATATTATTCTGCTTACTTAGTAATTGCATGATAATACTAATCATAAAATACAATCTCTTAAAATAATAATACTCGTTCACATTTGTAGAATATCCATACATTGATTGCTGATTAAATAAACATTAATTCATGGTCAGTAGAAATTATATAATTATTTCCAAACACAAATAAATACAAAATTTCTATGTATATATTTTAACATAAAGTGACAACATAAAAAATGATGTCAAAGATTAAAACATAATAGGGATTCACTAGGAGAAAAAAGGTTTTATAATATTTATACTCAAATATCAATCTATACATGAAATTGAATTTATCAGAGTTCAAAATATTATATAAAAAAAAAGAAAATATTTTGAATAAAATATCAAATGTTAATTTCACTTCCTACATGCTTGATCAAAATGTATATAAACATTAGAAAATATAATATAAATGAATGCTATAAGTAAATTTATTCTCGTTGATGAAGAATTTCTAGACATTAAATCTGATTTATCGGTGTAGTGTATCATTTTTTTTATTAAATATCTTTTTACATTTAATTAAAATCATAAAGAATAGATGATATATTACAGCTTCGAATGATTATATAAGCAGATACATTTGTACAAAAAGTAAAGTTAAATTTTAATGAACATTTGTAAATTTCCATCACATTGTCATTCGAACAATGACAATTTCTTATGCAATAGGACTAGTATAATACAAATGTTAACACATAGAATGTATACATTATATAGTATATTAAAATCCTACAGTCCAAATAATGTTAAGTAGTTCCATTCAATTTTATCAAAATTCTTTTAAAATATTTATTTTTATAAAATATCACTTTTACTTATAAACATTTGAAGTTTTTTAAAAAAAGTATTAAATATTAAATTAACTGTACATATATACAGGTAAGTGATATCAAAACAAATAACCCTTAAATTTATGATTCCAATGCCACAGGTTCTTGTAATTTGTTGCTGGATACTGTAAATAATGTAATATATCTGTTAAAATGATTAAAACTATATACTTAAATAAATCAAGTATATAATTAAATAAGCAGTTTATGGTACCTTCTTTGTTACTATTTTTATCTGTTGGTACATCCGGTAATAAAATTTCATCATCGGATTCAGGGGCAACTTCTTTTGTATCCTTTGTCATAAGATCATCTAATTCAGCTTCGATATTTTCTTCGTCTTCATCGCTTAAGGCTCCAGTTAGAATAATATTGATTTCTTGTTGTTTCTCGATACCTTCCTTTGTTTCATCCATAATTTTTTCAATTTCGTCAATTGAGAGAATTGCATGTAATTTTTTAAGGGCATCGTTACCAAATTTGAGTCCATCTATTACTTTAACTTCTACTTGAGCAAATTCTATATCATGTACCATACGTTCCACATTTTCTAACTGTCCATCTGCTTTAATCAGAACTTGTTCTTGAAACTTCTTTTTTCGTAGTAAAAGTAAGGCTCGACTAAACAGACATTTACATATACACATATACATATAGATTTATTTCAATAAGTAAAAAATACAACATTAAAAGCAACAGTTCAATTAATTGTGATTGTAAATACTTAAATAAAATTTAAAATTATTATTAAGTACATCATATTAGTAATTAATTTCACAGGGACTTACTCTTTCTGATTATTTTTTAATAATTTTTTTGCTATTTCTTTGTCTTTCTCAATACTTTGCTCGATTCTTTTCTGATATTGTTTTAATTTATCCCTTGTTTGTTTTAATTGCTAAAATAATAATGAGAATAAAAAGTATGGTTAAGATTATTATAAAATAAAAATAACTTACTAAAATGGCTTTATCCTGATCCGTTATTCGACTAGATTGTTTCTTTTTTGCAAAAAATATTCCCATTTTTTCACTTTTTCATCAAATGGAGATTTATAAAATAGCTGATTTACAATTAAAGATTAATGGATTACATTACAATTGAACTTAACACCAAATATCAGCCAGCCTGACTGAGTCAATTATGAGTGACATATTTATATTACGTATAGTGCCGAATTCAACCGTTAATATAGAACTCTACTTTACCGACGCAAAGATTAAAACAGATATTCCAAATTTCACAAAAAAAATTACTACATTTATGCTATATATATATATATATATATACGATTTTACTTTATATATAGTTATATTTATATTTTTAAAATCCACGATTACCGAGTGAGGGATTCAACTTTAGCGCTATCTACTGGCTTAGCAAATACATTGCCGTTAGATGTCATCCGTTAGAATCAAATTTAAAATGTAGGCGCTGGGTTGAGTGACACGTCAACTGCTTATAGAAATGAATATTTCAATTTTACATTATTAAAAAGCATTCATTATGAAATTACCAAATATTACGAAAAATTGTTGAAATTTTGAAGATGAAATGATTAAAGTGAGCTTATTTCATTAAATGGTTATTATGATTCGATTAGTCAATATAACGATTCCACCACAGCAGTTAAAACGTTCAATTTAGTATATAATCAATTTAGAGAAAAATATGGGAATACTTATATTATATTTTATTAATTATAAATCCATTGTTTTAGAATGAACATTACAGAATTAAATTTTTAGTTAAAAACGAAGGGTTTCAAGATATATTGTTAACATGATTTTAAAATATGCAATTTAATAAAGTTTTAGAGTCTTAAATAATTATTTATACTTTTACTTTTTATAATACTATGTATAAAATTTTTTATTAAAGTAGAAAAACAATAAACCATTTTAAATATTTAATAATATTAATATTATTAAAGAAATAATTAAATCAAGCTATAAATCGTTACCCATGACATATAAGTTATTTATAAAATATTACATAAAATCAATATTCTGAAATATAATTGTATAAATGAATTATTAAAATACGAATTGTTATATGTTTTAAAATCTTTGAAACAATAATTGTTAACAACTTTTAATTGTTAATAATAATTAAAATATAACAATGATGTTTTATTCGTATAGTAAAGAAAATGTTACTAATTAGATAACGAAAAATCGTTTGAGTTATAGTTTTAACAAACTTTTAGTACGTTATTCGTAAATCTATTATTTTTTATTTATTCTATACGTGAACTATGCTTATTACTCAATTCATACAAAGTTGACCAAGATATTTTGATCTTTTTTAATTAGTTATAATATTATTATTTATAATATGATGAACTAAATTTATCAATATTAAGGTTGTTCGAATTGTATAAATAATAATGATTACAAAATTATATGAATTTAATATTTACATTGAAATTCATGTATTTAATATAAATCTAAAACTTTTTGTTCATTAGAAATATGTTTTAAATTTCTATACATTTTATTATTATTGAATAACAATCAACTGAAATTAATATCCTATTTAGAAATGGAATGTGAAAGGTAAAATAAATACACTTATAGTCAGGTTGAATTGAACAATGTCCATTATATTATATATTTTATTCCCACATACACACGGCACGTTGTGAACCTTTTCTTAATTATTAATAATAATATCATAATTATAATAATATTCATCATCATCATCGTCGTGTCATCCTCGTCGTCGCGATAATAATAGTAATATAATAATTATAATATTAATTAAAACAATAATAAACGTAATAATATGAATTGATTAGATGTACATATACATATATATATATATATATATATATATATATATATATATATACACCTGACATATATCTCTCATATACATGTATGTATACTATTAACATATATAAACATGTTTCATAGTACGCATACATATATCGGATATATATGCATATGTATGTATGTATATATATATATAATAGATCATGTAATAATAATTATTATGTTATGATATATTAATATTTACAGAGGGGTACAATATTGTTATTTTTGTATTAGTGTCATATTTATAATCGCCATATTATATTTATTTTTGTTTGTATACATACACAATTAATTAAATTTTCGGACCTCTTTTCGCGATTAACTCATCTTTTAATTTGTTGTTTATTTTCATTTTATAATATTTTCTGAGGATTCCGTTTAACGCTTAATTACTTTTTAATTCTTTTGATCTCTTTGTCACATACGTTTTCATTCGCCCCATTCTCTCCAGTTTTCATTATCGTATTCATAATGTAGTTTTCTCTACAATTTTCTATCTTTCTCTCGCTTTCTCTTTTTCGCTATTACTTTATCTAATTCGTCGATTTTCTTGGTCTTTTGCTCTGTTTTCTTTATCTTTTCACATATTGCCTAAGTTTTTTCTTTCCATTACTAATCTCGCTGTTGCTATTTTTTCTTCCCATCTCACTTTATTTCACCCATCCCCCAATTTCTCAAATATAATTTGTTGGATTACTCATATCGAAATTCCTTAAGGAATTAAATTGATTTTGAAGAATGATGTCCCGACAATCTCGTATTGTGCTTGTAATTCGCATATTGTTATTTTTGTAATTTTTTGTCAACGAAATAATCACATTTCAAATTTTAGCATCTGTTCACCAAATTAGTATAATCACTCTGCATTCATAATTCTTTTTTATTTGATTTTATTTTTACTATTTTACAAAACATCCACTATTAGTCTGGCCTACGGTTTTCATGAGAGTCGTGCATCGATAAAAAACGATGCTTTTTAAAAATAATTTTAAATGTATCGCATTTTCATATTAACTGCCTTCTGTTTTCATCTTAAGTTTTAAAAAATCTAAATTATTCGAATTTAACACAAGAAGAATAAGTATCGATTCACTTTTTGTTTATTTTTTTACGAATGATTTGAGTTCTCTTGTATTGAATTTTATTCGCAAATTGGTTATTCGCTTGTTAATTAATAATGGTACCATACACATTTTAAAATATGGGGGTGCATAATAGTTAGATTATGTCATTTACCAAATATAATTGTGATATCAAATAAAGCTTTAATTGTGGTCAATCGACTCTCTTTCTCTCGCTCTCGCTCTCTCTCTCTCTCTCTCTCTCTCTCTCTCTCTCTCTCTCTCGGCAATCTTTTAAAAGGCAGGCCTCTTCATAAATATTCTGTACAGCATTATAAGTAATATAAATCATCATAGTATCTTATATACTCGCTTATACCTAGATCATTATTATCAGTAGTGTAAAATTGAAACTTTATGTAACTAGATGTAGATTACCTTCTCCTTTGTTTGTTAAAGTTGTTTTTTCAATGTGTATTTTTTCCGTTATTTCAATTAATCGCAATACACAAGCGTGCAATCTTTTGTAATACATTAGTACACGTTTGGTATTGTTATATAGTAAGAAGATGTAAAATTGGTATTTTCTTGTTTCTTTCGTGTTAAATTGAATTCATTTCATTTAAGCGTTCACGTAATTATATAGTATACAATAGAATTAAGAGCGGCCTATTTATTGCTTGTTATATTGCAAATATCATCACTGTGCCGTGTCATCGAGTATATAAATCGAGATATATTTTTTAGATTTCTCGACCATTCACTTTTCTTATTCATAAGCCTGCTTAAAAGTCAACATATAATTTTTAAAATTCTTAAAATGTTTTTATCGTACATTAAAGAACTAATTAAAACTATACTCTCCTTGAAAGTTTTGTTAATGTATTTTTATTGCAATTACCAGATTTTATTTTAATTTCTTATTTTTCAATGTGCATGGAGTAATAAAATTTAAATTTCATAATTGCATAAATTATCAAAATTTCATCATAAGTACGTATTTTGTATGCATTAAGTATATTTACTTATATTGCAATTACGTTTGTCTTGAAAAGTAGAATTTAATCGACATTATAATTCAAGTATATATTTGATCGATACAAATTAAAAATTTTTATTTTCATTAAATAAATTACTTCAATATTATATTTCATATATATATTAATTTAATTATTACAATAATTTATTTTAAAATACTAATAACAATATATGATAGGTGTTATATTAACATTGTTCGGTTACTTAGCTCGATCATTTTTTTTTTTTAATTAATTTGACAAACTTAACAAACGTGATTCGAAAACACTTAATTCAATATACATAAAAGTAAAAGTGAACAAACGACTTACCTTTTTATTCTATTATATTTAGTTGGCATAAACCCAAAATATACGGTGTCTGAATCATCGTAATGAATAGATTTTAAGTATTATAAATAATATTTGATCTCGCGGATCAATGTTATATAACAAATATACAAAATAAATAAATTTAAAATATGTCAAAAAATAATATATGATTATAAATTTAAAAAATGTCGAAGTAGTTATTTGCTTAGGCGAGGTTCCAGCTGCGGATTGGGTTTTGAGCATTCTATTGCAAATTTTTTTACAATTCTTGGTGTTATTAACGTTATTTTTAATTTTTAATTGACTATTAAATTTACGTTAGGCTTTCAAATATATTTCACCTCATTTAAAACATAGCAACAAGCTTTTTCATAATTCTATATATGCGAGATCGAAAGTGACAAATAATTACCGAAAATAATAAAAAATAATCATTCAACAAATTCATATTGCTTTGGTTTGGAATACGCACGAATAGTAAACAATTTTTATTGTTATTTTGTTTTTATTATCTTCCTTTTAGATTAGCTCGAATGGAAATTTTCTTGTAAAACTTTCTATTTTAATAAAATTTTACTGGAAATAATGCTTTTTTATATGTACACAAATACATTGCAGTTCTATTTAGTACGATGAGCAGAATACGAAATCGTTTTTGGTTTATTAATTATTTAACTCATAGACATGTCAGCGTAAGCACATAGAGCACGTTGTTAAATTTAGTTGATAATTAGATAATAACTACGTAATGTAACTATAAAAATATATATCAGACGAAAGTCGACAGGTAATAAATAACTCGACATTATTTTGAAGAAAACATAATTGAAATATAAAATGAATACATTTCATATATTTTCATTAACAGATATACTTTTATTAAGCGAATTATCATTTTAAATATTATGACTATATTATTCAGTAAATATTGTACTTGAATATAGAAGATTGTATATTTTTTTTAATTTTCACTTGTTTATTATGGGCAAAAAGATTATAAAATCAGATTATTATTTGATCCTTTAACTTCTTCTCGTTTTCTCTATGAAATATGTCAACTTTACATGTGAAGAAATTATTACTGTGAAAAAGCGAACGTAAAATTTTAATAATGATATTTCAAACGCATTAACATCGGTGGTGCATATCTACAGGAAAATACGTAAATTCGTTGCTTTATTCCATTTTTTTTTTTTTCAGTATGGGAAACTATATAAACATTTTTGCACCTTTTTCTCTATTTTCATCATGTCTTTCTATTTATCGATCTATCTTTTTCTTTCTTCACTTTATCTGATGAATTTATTTTTGTTGTAGTCATATTTACACATTTCATTGTACACTGAAACGTGCATCAACATGTTACGCTGGTTCGTCATTAAAAATAAATTATCTAAATCGTCAGAGAAATACATTGTAGAATCCTAATAAAAATAAAATTTTGTTTTGAAAAAAATTAAAAGAATATTGCGCCGATACGGCTGATCTGAACTTAAATTAATTAATTATTTTGTTTAGAATGTATTTATCAATTGTTTAATAAATTATAATTAATTTCACTTATATTAATATTAATTAGATAAAGTAATTTAAAAGATTTCGAAGTTGCCTTAATTACAATAAATACATTTTTTTGTCGTATAAATGTTTAAATTTATTATGAATAAATTAACAAGGTAACATTTGATTTGAACCTCTACCATGTTTCCTCGACCGCTTATTTGTATTTTCATTTAAAAAGCTAACATTTACTGCTCAGCTTTTGCACTCGTCTCTTTCACTTGAGGAACAGTAAAAATGTTAAAGCTATTGACGTTTTTGACGAGTTGATTATTGACTATTGACAGAACCAATTTAGGTTCTGAATACAATAATTAATTGATATAATCAACGATTATGAAAAAGAACTTTATCCAATAGTTGATTGAATAGTGACGAGATAATGATGATAATTGTTACAGTATAATCGCATATTATTTTTAAATCGGCACTGTTAATTATAGTGATGGTTCGGTATTTATTATGTATAAATCCGCAAATTAATTAAATTAACCGATTAAAAAAGAAATTATAATAGATCAACAGCAGTAAAACAAAAATAAAACGTAGTTATTATTTATGCCTTAAATATAATAATAATATATCTCGCAGAAATATATCCAGCGCGTCTTATAGTCGTGGAAATGTGAAACGAAAAAATACATAGTAATAATATAAATGCCCTTTCTTGGCAACACATCTGTCAAATTGTCAAAAAGTATCTATCTAGCTACGCTTTTCCAACTTCTTTTCCCTTACGTCTCATTCAATTATTCTCTCTCTCTCTCTCTCTCTCTCTCTCTCTCCCTCTCTCCCTCTCTCTCGGTACTTCTCTCTCTCTCTCTCTCTCTCTCTCTCGTTCTCTAACGCTCTCTGTTTTGTTGTTCACATTTTTTTATTTTTTCATATCTTCTCTCACAGTCACTCTTAGTTCTCTCATTCCTTCTGTCATACTCACTCTCGTTTTCTCTCCCATTCTCATTAAATTGATTTTCACTATGATATTTAATCTTTCGCTAAAACATTGCTCTTACTATATCCAGTCTTGCATTTGACAAAGCAACAAATAAGAAATACATAATATATTTCACGTGACACGTCGCATTGTTTCCACAGCTGTGAAGATTTTTTCTTTACTTATTTTCTTACTTCATTTTTTATTTTAACTAATCTAGACGTTTCCTAGCAATATTACATAGGACTCGATTTAAGGAGTACATGCGCAATAAAAGTGTTTCTGTTACTCTGTTTGCGATCGATTGAAATAGCTAATAAATAGCGTGTATTTTTTATACACACAACGTTTACACAATGCGAAGGAATTAAACTCAAGAGGCAAGGCATTCTTGTTGTCCCTTTTCCTTTGCATTTGTTCATAAATTTTCTTATCTTATCTAGTTATTAATTTTTTTCTTTGTTTTACAATATATTGACTTGTTAGCAAGAATCTAAGGGAACACAATACATTAGGCTGCTGCTGCATAAAATCGAAAAGAGTATCACTACTTATAACTTATCCAATGTTGTATGTAGGAAAAATCCTTTACATTATTATTTTTATATGAGCTGCTATATACCGAAAAGCGCGACTATACGTGAGTTGTATCTTTTATTATTTTTTTTTTTTTTTATGATTTTACTGTGCTTATAAACTTCGAGCATTCAATGCGTTTTAATAATATGTCGTATTTTTTTTTGCAGTATATATTTCTATCCGATGCATAGAAATATCTGTTTAGTAGTATTTTCCTTGTTATATTTTTGCCAAATATGCTTTAATATTGCTTAACTTGCACGTTATACATGCGTGCGTTTTCGTGCCCGGTTATTATTATTAGTATTAATTTTTTTTTAATTTTATATTTTCATCTGCATTTCATCATTCTGGTGTTCGAGATTCTTATATTAAAATAAATTCTCCTGCACAGATCGAGTTCTATTAATATTGACTAGCTGTGAATTCGCGTGATTGGCATCGTTGTAGTCGCCTGCGATGATGTGTTTCTTTAATATTACTTAATTTCTCTTCATTTAAGGTATCATATGTTAATTTATTTAAGCTAAAATAAAAAACATTTTCCTTAAAAGTTTTTGTACACTTTTTAAAACTTCAGAACTTTTTCTGTGCAGGAAATATCAATGTTTTGCCTTATTCTTCAAAATTGCCTTGATACTAAAAATGATATATTTATTGCCCCTTGAGTTATCTTTCTTAGATATTATCAATTACTTATCTTTTTTTTGTAAATTATATATCATAATTAAACTAAGGACGCATTATTATTTCATGTATATTCTTCAATTATTTAATCACGAATAGCTTTGGAACCTTAATTTGTTCTATCTCTTGCTTTTGCTTACGAGATCAGGCGTGTTTTCCATCTCTATATCTTTCTATCTTTTCGTCTCCAGCACATTTTCGGAATTCTACGTGCATTTCAGCACCTATGCGAGCTCCTTTAATTTTTTCAGTTTACCATTTCTGCAGTTCTTATATTTTTTTTTTTTTTTAATAAATGGTGTTCATAGAAAAATTAACCACGATATTTCTGATTGATAATTTTAACTATTTTTACTCCCATTCTATCTTTTCTCGTGATCCTCGATCCATAAATGCCTATTTCAATTTGCTATTTGTTATGTAAGCAATAATTATATACCGGGCTTTTTATTTATATATATATATATATATATATATATATATATATATATATATATATATATCTGCGTAAGGGAGGGTAGAATTCGATGGCGGGTGGCGGATATCATCCTCTTTATTTTTTCTCATCAATTATTTCATTTAATAATGATTAATTTTTTTAAAAATTTATTATGTATTGTTATTACTTTCTTTGTAAAAAAACATCGAAGTGGAGATCTGCTCACACCGCTCAACGAGCTCTGTGGCCTATTTGTATTATCCCTTGCGCTATCTCTTTTTATTTTTCATTCTGTACTTTTCCTATTTCTTTCATGACCTCTGTGTATTCATGTAATTTATGTTTAAATTACATTACAATATTATATTAAATTTAAAACATCAATAATTATATACAATGGCATAAAACAATTTCTTCATATTAGCTTTCGTCTTCACAATTGTTATTCATTTATTTTATTTTTTATTCGCCTTAAACATTAATCATATATATTTTTTGTTTCCTTATCATTCTTAAATATTTATATATGTATATGTTTCTATATATACTAACTGTAGAATATTAGATGTAATGCTTCAATATTTATTTATTTCATTTTATTTATTTATAAGTGTATGGACCTCAGCTGAATTGGTTTTTCATTGTCGGTCTTCTGCTTCCATCTACATTTTTTTCAAATTACCTGTCTTTTAGGCTTTGTCGTCAAATTTTTTTCCACCATGCTTGTTATTTTTATTTTATTGAATTAAAGTGTAATTGAGCATAATCACCATAAAAGTGTGTATACATATAATTTATTTATAGCTTTTTATATATTTTTTTCGGGAGGATATTCTGGACGACTTTCTAAAAGAAGACATTTCTTGTACTCTTCACATTAAATGTCCATAGATTGATCGATCTTCCTTCTTTTTAGTGCTATATTAAGTTATTTTCTTATATCGATTGTTCAAATCGTATTTATATTTTATATTCTTGTGCGTCAAAGTTACAAGAACTTGTGGTGATGACAATAACTATACTGTATGTTGTAATAGAAGTAAATCGTAGGAACCAGGACATTCGATGCTCACTTTGTCACGACTTTATTTTTAGACCTAAACTGAATCATTGTAATAAAATCTCACTTCTGTTCACATTATTAACGACATATTTCTTTCAATTTTCTAAATCCATCTATTTATTACTCTTTTGTATATGTATTTTTTATTTTGTCGGTTTTAAGTTACGTTTCTAAAATGTGTGATTGTTGTTATTGAAGATTTTTATTTCATTGAGCTGGTGTTTTACCCTCGTTTTTGTTATTATTTTACATAATTTTCCATGAATTATTATAACATAGATGATTTGTTTTTTTTAATCTATCTACGCATTACAAGTTACGGTATATGGTAAGTTTTTGCATATTATTATAATTATACTTGTAAAATCGACATAGAAATTATCTACTTAAATGATGTTTTGTTATCAATTAATAAAATTATAAAATTAGAATGAGTAGGCCCACATGTATGGTTCTCATATTTAATTTTTTTTTCATTAATACACAAATATTAATAAATTTCTCGAAACTTAAATTGTATATAAAGCTGGGCCGATTTTCCAATTAACGTATTTGATATTTATATACTAATGAATTTATTTTGCAATTCTACTTTATACCTTTATGTTGGCGAGGTAATGCACAATGCTATGTGCAAAATAGAATCACATAAATGTCAGTTTACTTTACTTGCCATTAATTTTACAGTGGCAAAAATTTTAGTGGATACCATAGTTGGTCCGATACACATAATTTTTACAATAATTTATTCTTAGCTCTGGGACGTAACGTAATAGCTACCATTTTGTTTAGATTTGACAATGAATCAAAATCTTGGCTTCCTTAAAATTGCGCCTTGAAAGATTTACTTACGTATATTTTTTAGAGTTATTTAACCACGCTTATTTCTTATCTTCTTTACGGTTTGTAAACGTACGTTATCAGCGGAAGACGAAAAACAATCACATTACGTGCATTTTCCTTGTTGGCTTTATCCGTTATTATTTTGCATGACTTTAAGTAAATCTCATTTCGTGAAATTTTGCTCTTTTTTGTTTATAGCTTTATTGTAGTGATAATATTCAAATACATTACTAAGTTTCTATAGAAAATTGACTTTTTATATAGCTACTGTCCCTTCTAAAACTTTATATTTATACACACCAAGAAAACAAAATGGCTGCCATACAATGAGACACACGTCCCATAAAATTGTTCTATTTTTTGTTTACCCTGTCATTGAATATAATATAACTGTACTATAATCATTATACATATATTAATTCATTTACTGTAAAATTTATTTCGATATTCTGTCACTTTTTTCTTCTTAGTTTTTGTCCTTTGATAATAATAATAATAAATGTTAATAATAATAATAAATATTCATCGCGTTATAACAAAACAAGTCCAATCGCTCCCATATATGTGGCGTTTCCTTCCCATCAGCTCCATTATGCCTAACTTATTAAAAATCTAGTCTCAAAACCCTGAATAACCGCCGCGGACGATTAATATTACCTACCACATCTTCTTTATTACACGGTAAAAAAAATGTTTTATACAAATTGTACGCTCATAACTGCTCATAAATCCCAATTTAAACGCTGTTATTAGAATAAATATTTTTATCAAAATATTTTTCGATATAAACATTAATTCCTTTTATAAGCGTCATAAACATAAAATTACTTAAAACTCGAGTGATTTATGTAATATATTTTTCTGTGTACAATTATATACCTCCGTTTCTCGTCTACTTTTAATGTGTATCTAATTCGCATTCTCTCTCTCTCTCTCTCTCTCTCTCTCTCTCTCTTCCTTCTTACTTGTATTTCTTTCACTCTTTATTATCCACTGGATTTTCCTTTTTTATGAAAAAGTTGGACTTTTTACAAACAGAGACATCATATTACGTGCGTTTCTGATCCAACTGATAGACAATAGATAATTTAAATCAGTCGCCTTTTCATTCGGAAGTTTTAAAGGATTATTCGATTGCTACGATTAGAAAACCATTGTATTATTTCCTTTTCAAGGATTATGATGATTTTTGTTTCTCCGTGGTGTCCATTGCTTTTAACAATAATATGCGCGTAACACAAGTTGTTCAAAATTCGAATTAACAAGTAATATATGCAAGTTTATGACAATGATAATAGTTCAAATAACGACATAAGAATAACGAAAATTATAAATTAATACTTAGAAATATAGTATAATAATAATAATAATAATAATAATAATAATAATAATAATAATATTAATAATAATGATAATAATTATAATGATAATGATAATGATGATAATTATGATGATAATAATAATAATAATAATAATAGTACTGGTAGTAGTAGTAGTAGTAGTAGTAGTAGTAGTTGTAGTAATAGTTGAGTAGTAGTATTAGTAGTAGTAGTAGTAGTAGTAGTAGTAGTAGTAGTAGTAGTAGTAGTAGTAGTAGTAGTAGTAATAGTTGAGTAGCAGTGATGGCAGTAGTAGTAGTAGTGGTAATATAACGATAATAGTAATAATAATGATTAGAATGAAGATGAAATATATGTTCATAATTATAATGATGATATAAATATCGATTACGATGCTTGTAGTGGAAGTGGCCTTGGTGAAAATGATGATTTAGATGATTATAATGATGATGATGATGATGATGATGATGATATCGCTGTATGATAATCATCCAATTGCGTATCATATTTCTACGGCGGGAGGGGGAATGATTTCGGAAGGGAATTCGAATAACTGGATTGATTCAATTAGCTGAGTTATATTATATTACATTCTTTATGACTTAAAGAACATGCATTAAATTGTTAACTGAAAAATCTCGATGTTAAATATAGATTTACAAATCAATCTTACTGTATATTTATAATTAATGAATATTATCCATGCTATCATCGATTGCCTCTCATTATTTATCGAGATAATTGGCTGGTTTTCAGAAGGTTCCGATATTTTACTTCTTCCTTTCATTCTTATACTACCATGTATTATTTATATTCATGGTGGTGCAATTTTTTAAAATATTTCCTTTCATAACCCCTCCGCCGCAATTTTTTTTACTTTTTTAGTCAATGCATGCATTCTTTAAGTGTATTTAACAGTATATCATTAACTACACATAAACAGAAACTCGCGTGTTTCCATATTTGTGTATTTTTCTATTCCTGTTCTTCTCGCTTATCATAAATTACGCTGATGAAATGTGATTCTCTTACATTTTTCGCGTTAATACAATCATTATTTCTGTACGTTACGATTACTTTACATGTTATCTCTTACGTGAGTCTGTATTATTCGCCATTCAACTTTACCTAACCACTAAGATCATACATTATCTATGTAATATTGAATTAACTATTATTTTGTTATCTTTTCTGGTTTGTTGACATATGCATATATATTCAAAAAACCTCGTTTCTGTTCAACTTAATTTTTCCTCAAATATATATTCACACACGCATCGTATTATTAACTGCTTATCTATGTAGCAATCAATAATAAATGTTATTAATTATGTATTCATTATTATATTATTACTATTATTATTTATTATTTATGTTAGAGAATAGGCTATTGCCAAATCGCTGGTTCGGTTACGGTTGAATCTTCTCTCCTCAACTATATCATGCAGGGTTATGTATGGTATCGTCGATGTGTTGTTTTGTGTTCAATGTTCACTACGAATTCTTTATCTCTACGCATCAAGTTCTTTCTTTCTTTAAAGCGTATGTACGTGTGTATTCATGTCTCGTTTGTCACTTTTATCTCCCCGATTTTCAAATTATTATCCCGCCTTCTACTGTTCTTCGTTTTATACCTGCCAGCTTATGCGCATTGCCTTTTTACAATCCGGGCTCTTCTTCTCTTGCGCCAATGCCTTCATCGTTTTTCTCGTTTTATTTTTTTATCCACGCTTTTTTCGCTTAGTAGTGGCCGCTTTCTACTCCGTTTCCTTTTCTCTCGCTCTCATCTATAGCCATGGGTATTCGCGGCCGCATGCGCGCATGCGTGTGAAACGCGGGCCTACATGCTTATATATATATATATATATATATATATATATATATATATATATATATATATATATATATATATATATATATATATATACAAATACATATGTCAAACATACACGGCTGTCATTTCCAGGATGAGAATTCTGGAAGAGGAAACGGCGCTTTCCCTCCGGAAAACGATCATTGCTTGTGTTTCTGAATTTTGCATGCTCTAGTCCTTCTACTCCTTTTCCCCCATCATCTTTAACACCACTCGTTTCTTTTTTCCTTTGACTTTTCTTTCATTTCTTATTTTTTATTATCAGCATTTTCCATAAAATTTGATGCCAAAATTTTTACGTTTCACGGTTCTTCATTATATTTTTTTAATATTTGTCGTTTTTTGCCTTACTGCTAGTCTCTCGTTCTTAATCACTACAACGATCTCCATGCGTTGAAAACGTAGTTCTATGGTCGGCTTCTCGCTATGTCTGTATATATATATTTATATATAAACATATATATATATATATATATATATATATATATATATATATTTATGTATATATATGTTTTTGTATACATATATGTATATATAGACACAAACACACGCGAAGACGCACACACATACACAAATACGTATGTGCATACACATGCATATACACATATATACATATACACCTACATACATATATACATGCATACACATACATATGCATGCATATATATATATATATATATATATATATATATATATATATTTAATCGATAAATTTATGTGTGTGTATAGCTATATATGTAGATATTTTTTAATTAATTGCGACTTGTTCTCGCGTTCCTCGAATAGTAATGCCGTCAGTCGACCAATCTGCGCTCTGCCCTCTCGTCCATCCTGTGAAATAATTATATATATCCATTGATGTTTCATATAAATTTTTCGTTTATTTTACCTTACATTAAGAATTATAGAATTTTGATTTTCATCATTACAAGTTTGCGTAATTAAACAGTAATTAGTTGATATCGAGAAAAAGCTAGACAATAAGATTTTTCATAAAATAGTGAATTAAATCTATATTTGTTTTACTTTATACTAATGCATTAAAATTTATTGAAATTAGATTCTAGAATATTACTTTATGTTTGAATTTTATTTAGATCTCTATCGTGATAAATATAATTTTTATTAACAGGATTTAAAGTTTAAAATTTTGTACCAAGTCTATAAATGTACTTAGTATAGACTAAACTACATGTGATATTGGTTATTAAAAAAATTTGTTTATATGTAATTCATTAGAAAATACGTAGATTTTTTATATTACATTCATTTAAGTGCATATATTTACCTGATATTAGGTTTTATCAAGGCTCAATGATAGCCGTTAGTGAATGCTGCTGGTATCAGAGGACCCTGTAAAAAGGTAAATATAATTTAAACATTAGAATTTGCATTGGAATTCATTGTTTCAAAATATGATATTTTTGGAATAAGAATTTTATGTAAAACAACATTTTAAAATAAATTTATTGAAATTATTTTATTATAATATCACTAATGCATGCAGAATTTTTTACAAAAAGATGTTTATTTTAGGATTCTACTAAAGATTCATGTGCCATATACATCAAACATACAATGAATATGTATAGAGTGCAACTAGTAAGTGAAATCATTCATGTTTATTTATATTGTTATTAATGTTGTATTGTGCAATATAATGGTAGTTAATAAAGCGTCATTTTATACGAAAGCATTTATTTTATAATTTAAATTTGAATAATATAATAAAGTATAAATAATAAATCTGATATAGTGCTGCATGAAATGAAAATATTGGTAAAGTCTCGAAAATTTTATACGACTCATCGTTACAGCAGTTTTGCAAAAATAAAGAATAGAGAATAGAGGATAGAGATTCAGATATCGTGATTAATGAAAAAGCAACTTAGTTGACAGATGACCAATGATTCGTCAATCAAGCATGCACAAAAAATAACGAGATGTATCGCCTAAGGCTCATTACACTTCAACATACATCCCCACTCTCGATAATCCCTTTTCTCCTGATCCCACTCGTTCACTCCCTCCAGCTTGCAATTTTATCAAATATCGTGATAAAAGAACACGAAAGAAAATGATAATTGAACCATACAGTTAGTAATAAAGTAGTATTTTTTATATTGGACCACATGTTTTATATAGAAATATAAATTTTAGTTAATTTATTTAAATGCCCATTTCGTATTTTTAATCCATCATACATACATTATTAATAATAATAAATTAAGAACATTATACGGAGCATAAAAAATATTTACTGAAAATCAATTAATTAAACAATAAATATTAAATATATGTATAAATAAATAGACTTAAGTTGTCAATTTTCAAATGAATTTATTGATTCTATTACTCGGTATTCTCGGCGTATATGTAATATTATCCAGTTATTTATTAATTCAGAGTTTCATACTTGATGATAATTCATCAAATCTACTTTAACACCTGATACTTATTCTCTCAAAGAGACGCTAATTAAATAACAGTAATTCATGCCGTCAAGGTTGTGTCATAATAAAATTTAATCAATAACAATATAATAATTAAAATGTTTACGCATAAATTCAGGCTGTAATTAAATGTATGGTCTTTTCAATCGATCTAGTCGCGAGATTCCTATTCAAAGCATAGGGTAAAGATAAATAAAATACAAGAGTGTAAATGATTTCGAGGAGACGTTTAATCGCGAGTGTAACGACGGTCGAGGAAGCATTAACGAAGCCCGTTGTTAAAGCAGTAAGAGAGATAAGCTGTCGACTTACGGGACTGTAGTTAAGTGGAGCACGAGATACGGCGATGGCTGGGAATGCGGTGGTAGGTGGCTGGGGGCTGGCAGCCGCCTGGACGTAGCTGGCCACTGCTGAATCCGCGGCCGCAGCGGCCGCTGCGGCGACGGCACTCGAACTATACATGTCAATAGGTCCGGGTGAATTAGCAGCTGGGAAGGAGCGGCCCTGGGGACCTCCGTGGCCGCCGGCGCCATGGGGCGAAGCAGGCGGGAAGCCGGCTTGAGCCGCCGCTTGGTAATTGTTCATCACTGAAAATTGAGCAAAACCCCGATTAGTGGAGTGCCTTAATCATTATGGGTAAGCCTGCATCCGAGTTTGTGCGGCCGATGGCATTCATTAGTAAGCTCGATCCACTTTATGGATATTTGCGCATGTCTGGTGACTTGAAATTCGCGGCAAAATGTCCTTTAGCACAATTCCTTGAGTATGTTGATGTTGAACATTTTCATCTCCTTACTTCGTCATTCGAAAGACCGACTAAATTAGATAATTGGGAAAAGGAGACTTTGCGTCATGTGTTGGTACTTAAAGGCTTTTCAAATCAGAGTTCAGGAATTAGTTGTAAAAACATTAGCGTTAATAATATTAAATTTATAAGCAGAAGATATAAAATATTCTTTACCTGAGAAATGCAATATTGGACGAGGGTAGGATTAGAATAAAACATAATTATCATGCAAGAATATAAAACAACTCTCTTCCGCAACATAATAATGAGATTAAATTTATATATTATGGAATTTAAAATATATAATTAGAATAAAAATATTAATAATGACTTTATGTATCATTGGTTTCGGAATCAATATTCTTAATTTCTATTGATATAAATGATAAGACAAAAGCCAATTCATTTAGGCTCAATATTATTATTCTTTCGTAGGTTTGATTAAGTAAGTCATTGCAGACTTTACTATTTTTAATTAAGTATAACAAGTAATTAAAATCAATGTCAAATCAACAAAAAAAAAAAAAAAAAAAAACGATGCAAGTCTTTTCGAATCATTGAATAATGTATTAAAAAGACATTAATTAACATTAGAATTTCGAGGAGTTGATTGAATTAATTTTGAGCATGAACATTTTGAATGCAATCTTTATATTACAAATTAAATTCAATTTTGTATAAACAAATGTTTTTACTGTACTTATATGCGTTATAAATTTTAAGCACTTTAAATTAATTTTCAACGCTTGTTTTATATATAGTATGTTGATTAATCAAGTTTAAGGGATCCCAATTTAATATGAATGAATTTAATACGAATGTAAAATTATTCTTTCATACATGAGCAAAAAACTTATTGATTCTTTCAGATACGAATGTTAACCACGAGAACTTTCAACGATAGTGCATTAGACTATGCACTTTTTTATGCCGAACAGTGTATAGATGGATAACCCACAACGGCTCTATATGAATCTTTTGTCTGATACGATGCCTTTCTCCCTCCCATTTACTGATTAACGACCCAGTAATTTTCCAGGGGCACATGAGTATTAATATGTAAGATTATTTGTAGGACATGATGCAACTGAATATCAAAAGTTTATAAAATTATATGCATAAAATGTAAAAAAATATATATGTAAAAAATTCAAAAGCACCTACAATAATGTCTATAAATATAAAAATATAAAATACAAATGGGTTGTTAATGTATAAAGATTATGTTGTCATTCGGAGCAGTACAAGAATATTTTTCGATTTGTCATGATATAAAAGATAGAATAAGAACGTTTTTAAAGGCATATATGAAATATAAGTATACTTATGTTATATGTACATACGTACAGTCCTACATGCACACATAGCTTTATTATTACATAATTATATTTTATTTTTAATATAAATAAATTATTATCATTTTTTATCTTTTCATGTTAAGTATAAATGTGAATTAAAATTTGCAATTATAGATTGCTGAAAATTAGAAAAAAGAATTTCTAATTAGTAAAAATAAAATGCATTTTTTATAATCGTGTTATGAATATTATTTTTAAATATGACAATAAATACTGTAATGTTAAATATATTTTAATAAATAATAAAAATGAAATTAATTAATGTTTGTGTAAAAAGAGAATTGTATATCTCTTTGTAATAAAAATATAGTATGATATTAATAATTGAATTTATAAAGATAAAGAGGTCATGGTATACAACACATGAATGCATTTAAAATAATTGTTCCTATTATAATAATAAAATTATAAAATCTATTCAACGATAAATAGATGCGATTAATTATATTTTATTCATATTGTTATAACAATGTATATAATTCAGTTAAAATTCAAGATAAATAATTGTTAATCGTATTGAAGGCGTAAGACATATGTTGTAGGTACCCACAAACATTAAATTTTATGAGTAAATAGAATCCATTAAAAATATAAAAATGAAATGACTTATCGAAGTCAGACAATATTAATTGATACAAGTATATTTTATTTATTATTTATTTATTTATTATTAATCTAAATTATATTTTATTCAGAAATCCGTTTGCTTAAATTAAACGTTTAAAACTATTATATAAAAAATTTTATTTAACATTCAATATGCCGTTATCACAATTTATATAGCATATTATTCGATTATAGTATCAGAGTATTTTTATCATAATGGTTACAAATTTCATTGGCTACTAGTTATCTAGAAATATTATTTTGTTTATAGAAAAATATTTGGTACAATATGTCAAGTTACAAGAAATTAAGTCAAATAAAACAAAAAATTTGTATATATATATATATATATATATATATATATATATATTTTGCCATAAAAAGAAATATAGAATGGAGGGAGAAAAAGGTATATATATATATATATAGTTTGCCATAAGAAGAACTTGAAATTGGAGGACGAAAAAGGGCGATCAATGGATGGTAAACCGATTGCCCAAGCGCTCAGCCTGGCACACAATCTAAAATCCCATTCGGCTTTTAAACTCTTGATAATGCTGCGACGGTTATAAAGTCTTTTGCCGACTCAAGATGGGTCGATGTAAAGTCTTGGGCTCTGGGAATAGCGAAAGAGGCGGTGCCATTCAAAAGTTTGATTTATTTGAGAAGAGATTGCGAGTGGCAAGGAAAAGGCTAAGGATAGATCGGCTCAAGTAGGTATCTCCAATAGCAGGAGTAGAGGTGAAACTGTAGGTGCTTTATCGGAAACTTCTGATGGTTGTGAAAATGGTTCATGTGCACGACCTAAACGGAATTAACTACTGTTGTAATACCTGCAGGATCGCTTCCTCATCTCGATATTGCTTTAAAGTTATTTTTCTAACGCGTCATTTAATTTATTGCGTAAAAGCTTTACATATACAAAAATATTATTGCACACATCATGTTAAAATGTAAAATACTAAAAAAACATTATTATTTTGTTATTACAATATTATTTATTTTTATTTGACTTTTATCTTATTATTTCTATTTATTTATATATAAATTCTTTTTCTTATGATGCCATTTAAGATATCATAACAAGTGTGTAAAAGTTGCATTTCATTGTAACATTATATCTATCAAAGAATTATCTTACTAATTCCTTATAAATAATCATTATCTATTTGGTATTCGTAGATAACATTAAATTATTAATTTTTAATTCACAAAACCTTGTGGATAAGCTCTTTGAACTATCACACGGAAATATCAGAAAATAAATTTTGTTATTGTAAATGCAATTGTAAAGTACATTCACAATAGTTGATTATTCAGCGGTAACATGAATCATGGAAAAGAAAGAATCAAACATACCAGAAAGAGCTTGCGTGAGCAAGGGTGTGTTGTTGTTTGGAGTCAGTTGTCCATTGGTAAGATCCACTGAAACACAAAACTCTGGTCACAATTGTTCCTCAACTCAATTTTTGCTCCCTAATGATCGATTTTATTAATCCCCCAGTTTTTATTATGTAATACATTCTTAAATCAAAGAAACGAAGATCAGTAACAACAAAACAACAAAAATGTGAAAAAAAACTAATAAGAACCAAAAGGAAGTACGCTTTAGATTGTCCAATGTGTTGATGATGAGTGTATGTAAAATCCTTGTATAAATATATTTTATAGACATGGAATGATTTCTCATGAAAAAAGTAACGCAAATCTATTTTTTCAACTGTAATTAAATTACATATCTAAGTATGTGTAAAGCAATAATATTGAAGAGTACATTATGAATAATTTTTATATCAAGAGCACTCTTCAATTTTATATTTATTAATTGAATTAATGAAATATTATGTTTTACGACAGATGTATAGATAAATAAATGTTTAGCGCATACAAAAATATAGCGCATAAGAATGACGATGAACCTGAATATAATTTTACCATATACAATTTACATATATATTCAAGTTATGTATACATTATATTGAAACATATTTCTGTGTAACTTTAATAGCCTTCATTAAATTTTTGTAGCTTAATGCGTTACATGCTTATATTGATACAAAAAATTATTTCCTCTTTCGCAGTAACACATCGTCTACACCTCTAATATTAACAATGAATTATGCCAATAATAACAAATACTAGAAGTTGTAAGAATCGACTGATCAGAATCGATCGATACAATAGTACGAAAAAATATAAGCACCAATAATTACGTAAATTTTATGTACTGAAATAATAAAATTTAAACTAAATATCTATTTATTATTAACTAATAAATTTGCAATATGCAGATACGAAGATTACAGTAATAATTTTATATTTATATTTATTTATTATATTAATAATATAAAATAAAATATAATATAGTGTGTTTTACTATAACTTAAAGGATTCTAAAACGAATTAAATCGAAGTATCTGATCAATATTTCATGAAAATCATTCAATCAATAGAAAGAACATGGCATTACTGATGCAGTTAAAATTATAAGAATTACATTATATATATATATATATATATATATATATATATATATATATATATATATATATATATATATATATATATATATATATATATCATTATGTTACAAACCTTAAGTCTAAAAGAATTAAGAAGTGAATAAATGGAAGAATCTGTGAAAAATTGACTGTACCAAACTTCCAATTGAAAGGCCACTTTAATAATAGAATTTATAAAACCGAATTTGCTTGAAATTTCTTGTATGCCAGATTAGCTAATACAAGTCTTAATATACCTGACAAATCGACGAGCTTTATTTCTGCTTTTGGGTTTTCCTTTTCAACTGCAATAAAAATTATAAAGGTTGATTAGATTTACTGTGAATATCACTTATTTAAAGTGATATGAATAGTTTTCAATGGAGCGGAATATTGTTCGTACTATATTAAGAAAAAGAAGCTGTTGCGATTGCGATTTAAACAAATGTTACCAACTATAAATAAAATACAATAGTATAATAAAATAAGTTTGCTATTACTTCAGTTTCTAGTAATTAGATGATTAAACTATTAATATTTATATAAAATTGAATGATAATACACTAGTATAAATAATAAATACATGTGGCACAGATTGTACGAGTATACTCTTCTTAAAATTTACTGTATTATTGCATCTTATTGCATCAATAAGTTAATAAATATGAATGAAAATAATATTGAATAATATCATGTAATATTATCTTTATAAAATTTTATCTTTATTTATAATTAATTATCATCATAGCTTACAAATAAATTAATCGGCGATTAAAGAAATATGTAACATATAATATAATAATCTTTAAATTTTATTGCATGATCAAAGTAGCATAAATATTAATTGTTTTGGCAAAATTCTTCAGAATATTGGACAAGTCTATAAAAAGTATTGATGATCGACTATTTTCATATCTCGATTCGTTTGGAAATTATCTACGAGTGTATATGGGCTCGCACATATTGATGACACGCGTTTGCCTAACCAATGCATCGTTGGTGTTCCTACATTGATTTATGTTAAATCAAAGTATAAGGAAGAAATGAAATGATTGCATACGTACATAAATATACGTAAGAGAGATGTAGGCCAAGAGTTCATCTATTTCGAGTATGCATCTCTTGCTCTGACGTAAAAGCGATCAAGATACCGTATAAAGACAGCGAATATACTCGAAATCCTGTGAAATAAAGCTAGGCTTCCTCTTTATCTCTTTCTTTTTCCCTTTCTTCCTGCTTTCCCCTTTTTCATGACTCCCACTACTACACACTCGAAGGGATGTGCCTTCTTGAGAGTGTCAGTAGGAGGCTTTTCCCTATGTACTCGCTCGAAGATTCTTATCCAAATCTGTGGAAACCAGCCGACTTTTACTGACAGTGCAAATACTCTATGCAATGATATCCCCCCCCCCTCTGTCTCTCCCTCCTTCTTACCATGTCTCTTTCTGTCACTCGCTATCTATCTATCTATTTATCTCTATTTGGCTCACTGTCTTTCTCTGTATATCATTCGTTTTCTTCTCTATTTTATTTCACTGAAATTTCTACCAAATTCGTGAAGCCTTTGACTTTTTTAGAATTCATTCGTAAAGATGGAACTATGCAGCAGATACCGAAGTAAAGTTTTTCCTTTGATAATATCTGTTATATCCTGCAAAATTTTGGATTTCATGAACACATCTTCGTAAATAGAGAAGTCTATATTCAAATATGAATCGTGAAAAGGCTTTTCGTTATCTATATTCATTATACACGTTATTACCAAATTTATCTGATTTAAATCAATAATAATAAATAAAATATAATAAGTAAATAAAAATAATAAATAAATAGTAATAAAATCATTATTACTGATCATTAAACACTAACAATTTCTCAATGCTAGTAAAATTTTAGAATTAAATTTTAGCGAATTTTGGAAATTTGATGATTTGTAAATGATTCTTTAAAATATATTTTGTTATAAATATTTATCAAAAAGAATATTTCATCAGATTTTTGTGTGAAAAATTCAACAAATATATAATTTAATGTTTTGTGATACTACTGTGACTGCTTTTGTCTTGTACCCTTTTATTCTTTATCTCGCAACACATTGGACCTTTAGTAAAAATATATTTTTCTACAATGAAAAAATTAAAATATCAATTCAATTAGTATGGTAATCAAAAAAATAAAAAAATTAATACGCTAAGTAAAGATGAATAATAAATTAATATTATTCT
>NW_011948432.1:132352-172591 GCF_000503995.2 Ceratosolen solmsi marchali
CACACACAAAATATTACACACAATAAATAATTATTATTTAGTTATAATGCTAAACTACATGTTAAGTTTAAGGTCATAATATTCATGTTCTAATCTAATTATTTCACTAGCGCTACATTATAATATTTGAGTGGCTTAATCTGATTATGTTTATCATAAAATATAAAAAAAAATATTTTACTAATTCTATTGATTATTAACAAAATATACTTGTACACTAATTATTTTTCAGTACACACACATATATGAATATATATATATATATATATATATATATATATATATATATATATATATATATAATTATTTATTTAAATGTATTTTAAATGTATCAAGTACAGTTATATAGGATTAATTTATCAAAATTACAAACAGGATACTCATAAGAATAAAATATATTCTGTATATTATACATCGTAAAAATCTACATTATTAATATATGTACTATTCTACATAAGGAAAATAAACATAAAAATAATCTATTTTCTAAACGCCTCTATAAACTTAATAACCTCCCTAGGTTAATATTAATATAAAATATACATATTAATATTTAAAAACCTAGTGACGTTCGGCATATTACTATGACATCACCACTAGTGTGACGTTTTCTGACTACTGTTTATTTTATTATGTTGTAAAATAAAGATAATAAATATAATATAATGTGAGATAAATACATTATTAAAATAATTTAATTGATTACTTGAAATATTGAAATATACTTTATGGATTACGCTATTCATGTCATACTATACGTAACTCCTCTAAGTTAAACTGGTCGTGTACACTTTTATAAGAAATATTAAAAAACAAATAATAAATACATATATTTATAATTATATTATAAACTACGATTATATACTAATAACAAATTTGGAAATATATTATCGTAATAACAATGATAGCCATAATGAGATGTATAATTAGTGATTTCTACATAGAACTACAAAATCTCGTCTTTTCGCAGGACGATTTAGAGATATCAAGCAAGGAAATTTCAGACAATAGTTACTGCTAAAGTATATATAACGAGGTCTACAAATATATTGTACTTCGGCTTTAATATAAGGAAGCAAATTATGCAATTGTTCATAGGTACAGTATCTTAAATATGCTTTCAGTTAATATTGTAAAAATGCCAGTATTAAGAAATACGTACGTACATACAGACGCATATATACGCATAAAAAAACCCACATACGCACACACACGCGCACGCACACACACACACGCACACACACACACACGTATATATATTATATATATATATATATGCATATACATACAGGAATACTGTTTTTTACATATTAATTTTATTAAAAAACTAAATATGTTTATATACAAATTCAGTTTCCATTTCATATTTATCTCTTTATAGATATTTATTTTATTTTGTCTGTATAACATATTTTATTTTGTTATATATATATATATATATATCTCAATTTTATTTTAGATATAAGTTTAATATCTTATTAAATCGTCCCGCGGTTGTAATTCTAGATTCTATATATGTTTGAAAGGAGAAGCACAGTGTACACGATGTCGTTTCTAAGAGACAGTAGGCTTAGGAAGATGGTAGATTACTCGCCCCTCGATGAATATTCTTCTTTGTGATGTAGTCGTCACCATCTCTTTTGGTATAAGTTTTTCCAGTCATGTGCTTCATCATCGTTTTGATACTCAAGATGGACTTTATATTTTTGTTCGTTTCATTTAAGTTATTTATAAAAATGATAAAAATGAAATTGACCTAGAGTATTTTTAACAATTTTCAAGCATATGCTTAATTACACTAATAAAATAATTAGTTAGAAAATGTTTATGAAGTTCATGAAAGAAGACAATTTATTTAATCCTGAGAATGAATAACATAAAAACTAAGATAAGTTAATAAAGTAAGAACAGGTCTTTAAAAAATAAAGTTTCAAAGAGTTATTCAAACATTTCTAACTTTTAATAAGAAATGAGGAAAATAATATATGAGATCTTATAATTAATATAATTCGAATTAGTTTTAATAAAAATATGCTTGTTCAATATGATATTTATTATTTAGTATTTTAGATTATGAAAAAAATTGAAAAGATTATTTACTTTATATAAAATTTTATATTTGATTATAAAATATTTCAACTTTGCTATTTTTCTTTGAAGTAACATATGCAATCAATAGTTGAAATATTATTCTAATATCTAGATTGTATTTATGTTATAAATCGAATATATACATATATATTATTTCTAATACAATTAAATACGTATTATTCAATTAGTGTAATTTATATTTCAAAAACTAAAATTTAAAAAAGCAATAGTATGAAAAAAGTGCAAATAAAATAAATAGAATAAGGTTTTAAGTTCTTTAAATTTTGTATAGTAAAGAATATTAATGAATAGTACAAATTATATACAAATGTTTATTAAATGAAACATAATATTTTTCTTTGAAAAGAAAAATTTTAAATGAAAATGCACTTGCATATCTTATCAAATTTTTTAAAATTCTTTTAATAATTATTATTTATGCGTTTCTACTTATAAATAAACTTTTTTAACTGTAAGTGATAGAATAAAATATCAAGTCGAAAATATTCTAAATTTTTACTAGTTTGTATTTCATTATTATACTAGTAAAAAATTTATTTGAAATTTCTTACATAGTCAATAATTGTAAACAAATTTAATTTGGAAATAACAAATAATATACGCTTTTAATTTTACACAATGAAAATTTTTAAACATTGATTTAAAATATGCGTGTATAAATAATGGTATTTTAAGGAAAAATACTATTTACTATGAGCTAGGCAATCATTCAACATCAGTACAATATTAAAATGAGTACAGGTGACAGAAAATACAAATATTACCGATTTATCATTACATTGCATTACTTCCACAAACTAATCGAGTAAACTATCAAATTTTATATCATAATATTTTTAATATAAAATCAACAATGATTATTAATATAGTTTGTTTAAGATATTTTTTTTATATTAGAAAATAACATAAATGTCATCATTTGAGTAGTTTACATAAATTGTCTTTGAGATTTCGGCAAATATGAATACATGATTTAATGAGTTCAATCTTAGGGATTTTACGAGATTAAATATATTTATATTATAATTGGTAGGACGAGAAGTATGGCACAGAAAATTTGTATTTGCTTCGAAAAATCGAAGAATGGGAGGAAAGGTGGTTTCATGGTCCAGTCATCAATAGGATAATCCGTGTCGAAAGAAGAATAAAATGAAGGAATTATCAAGTGACTTGAAAAAGTATTCTTTTATTGTGCTCTTTTCATACCTCTTTCACCATTTCTCCTTCAATTGCTTTCTCTCTCTCTCTCTCTCTCTCTCTCTCTCTCTCTCTCTCTCTATCAATCTATCTATCTATCTATCTATCTATCTATCTATCTTTCTATTTATCCATCCATCTATCTATCTATCTATCTGCATATATCTCTATATATCTTTAAATCACACACACACGCGCGTGCACGTATGATTTTATATTTATAATAAAAAGTAAGTAAAAAGAAAAAGGATGTATTAAAGATTATATTAGTTTCAATAGACTAAAAAGCCATTATCTTTTACGTTCTGTACGGCTTTGTGAGTGATATAGAGTTCGCTTATTCGTATGATATTACTGAGCTATTGAATTGAAAATTCACGTGAGAATATTTTGAGGCATTGGAATAAGTTTCCGTATGCATTGTTCCGCGCCAAATGTCGTGTATAATCAGAGCAATGCTACGAAAGTACAAAGAGCAATGGAAAAGGAAGCAGACCATTGAACACCGAGCACGGTAACGTCAACTAAACAAATTACTCTGACAACCTGGCATCAATATTTACACACGCGCGCACGCACGCACACGCGCACGCTCACGCACAGTATTGCGATAATTACTTGAGAATGAATTTAAATATAAAATAAAGTAGTGAAAATAAATCAATATAACGAACATCGAGTAAATTTAATGAAGACTTGGTAAAATATTTATTTTTCAACCATGAGAGTATTTCATATAATATTATATAACGTATATCATAACTATTTAATCATATCTGAATAATATAATAATTATATAAAACATATATAATTACACTAATATTTGATGAGATCGATTATATATATTCTGTAAGAATTATTTAAAGGAAAACTATAAGTAATTTAACATTATGTATAAGTAATAATAAAATTAAGCAGTAATAGCAATGAAAAATCATATCTAGATAAGGATATTGAAGTAAGTGAATTGATAACGATAACATGATTATGATAAATCTATTGTTTGTAAATTTATTTTATAAATATATTTGATAGATATACAACATATAAATATATAACAAAAATTTAACAATTCATTAATTTGTTGAAATATGAAATTCTCTATTATTCAATATATTCATAGTAATAAGAAAAGAAAAGAAAATTAATTTGCCAATACTATTCATGCACGACAATTTTTATATAAGGATTATAACAATTTGATGCACTAGGAGTTGTATAAAACTGGATACATACTACAATTACTAGGGCTATAAAATTACCGATAAACAAGGGGAGTGACTATTGATATGCGAAATCTGGTGTGACAACGTAATATTTGAGGGTTGAGGCTTACCGGTACAACCCCCGTTAGGGCTCAGAGACACTCGGCCTACTCTTGGTCCCATTGCGCGGTACACGACCGCTCCTATCCCAACATAGATTATCAGTATTTCATGTAGTCTTACAAAATTTTTGACGATATTTTACACACCATACATAAATTTATTGTTTTTATTAATTTCTTAGAAGCTGGTGCGAGTTCATGAAACTCCTTCGAACAGCTCATAAAAAATTGTTTATTAGCAAGTTTATTTTAATTTAAAACATGGATTTAAGAGGAAACGATAAATAAAAATTTTTTTTTGACGATATCGCGTTCTATCTTCATTATTTATATCTAAGATTGAATTTCAGACATCAATACTGAATAAAAAAACTAACTATTTGATTTCACTATAATAATATTGTTTTTGCAGTTAAGTAGTGATTATTTTGAAATAATAAATTTCATATACATTTTTTATTAATAATATTAATAATATTGTATTTTAACTGCATGCAACTATTATTTAGAATGAAATCAAAAACATTTAAAAAAAATTGCATGCTTCTATAAAATTTATGTTATTAGTGACAAAATAATGTTTGCATAAATTGAAATTGAAATTGTAAAATAACTATCATGTCAAGCATTGATAACTGCCATTATCCAGTGATTGAATGGCGCGATCAATTATTATAAAATAAAGGAGATGAGTTTAATTCTTATTTTTTCTTTAACGATTTTAAGAATTAAAAATAAAATTTCTCGTTATAAGAATGTAATTCTTAGTTTTGGAGCATAGTATTCTTGGAGTATAATTTGCTCATATCTATTATACTTTAATATATTTGTATAATATATTATATAATTTATTATAATACAGAAAATAAAATTTATTTAACAATTCATGCATTAGTGAGTTGTAGGTAGCAGTAAAAATCTATGAGCATGGAGTTTTCAGTAAATGTTATTCATGTAAAAAATTTTCTTATATTGTACGTCAATATCTAATTACAATAATAAAACTTAGAATTTAGCTATGAAAGATGAACTGAAATCATACCATAAAATAATCGAATACATAATTGTGGGAAATTCGTATTGTGATTGGTAATAAAGTAGTGCAGAGAAAATGGACAGTGGACAAGAGGTTCTCTTTGTTATGTTATTCCTCTGCGCGATGCCTCGTGAAGATTACGTTGAACAAAGCAATATCATCGAGATAGCAAAAAATTCCATTTGGCATCGAGCCAACTATTCATATTAAATACGTAAAAGAAGTACTTAATACTCTACTGTTCATTACAATCTAGAGTATCCTAACAATGGTAATCTTTTGCTATTATCAACTTCCGTATGTTATTAGCTATCTAACAAATATATTTTCTAGAGGTTTTTATATGCAATGTAAAATCTATTAAAAATAAGTTGCAATAATTATTATAATATAATTACATGTCAATTATCTTGTTAATTATAAAATTACAATTTATTAATTTAAATACCTTGCTCATAGTAAAACAACAAAAATTTTCTATTTTCATTAGAAAATAAGCAAAAAAATGTTGAAATTAAATATATAATTAAAAATAAAAAGGTTAAATTTCTTGATGGCGCTATGCTTTTTTTAAAGAATCATTGTATTTTTTTGTTTTCTCTTGTGTGATATCTTTTATTTATTACATCCAGTTATTTATAATTCATAAAGTCGATAATATAACATATCAGCAATTTTTATGATATTGTGTTTTTATTAAGAACGTAAGTAGTATAATAATTAATATTATTATATATTTTGAAACTTCATTTTCATTATCCATTTTAACGTATAAGAAGGATTTACAGTGAGTGTCGGCGAAATACTCTTATAGACTCTCGCACTCTTATAGAATAACGTTTATCGTGATTTTTTGTCGTAGTCCTTTGAATTTAATTTCCTTAAAATTTTTTTACAATCTTGGCAGTCTCAACCAATTGTATCAATAAATTACTTCCTTATGCATAAAACCATGTAAAATAATTATTACAAAGAGAGTTAATTGCAGTGTTAAGAAATTTTCAGGTAAAGTATCTGCCTTGAAAATATAATCAAGGAACCATAGCAACGTAATGGAAAAAGTAAATTTCATTACCAATTGCTTATATCAATCGGTACAAGCCTGCCGAAGACATGATAATTACAATAATATCCGCACGCAATCACTGCGATATAACAACAATCTTATGAATAGTAACAATTCGACCATAGATCGATGGCATTAACTTCATGGTTAGTAAACTAAATATTCTTTCGTTCGTAAATTAATAATTTTAAAAAACATAAAATAATAAGTACTTACGTAAAATTAGTAACTTTAAATTTTTAAATATACACAAGAATTTTATTATTTTGATATGTGAAATATATTGAGAATATTTAAACAAATTTTTAAAATCATAGTAATAATTAATGCATAATATGAAGATAACGCGAGCGAACTATAGGTACGCATAAAAAATATTATAATATCATTAAGCATCGTATATAATAACAAATTGAAGCTCAAGAAGCTGTCTTCTCTTCATTTGAATTTTTAATACTTCTGATAGCCGGTTAGATTTTACCGCGCACCCTTCTCTCTCTCTCTCTCTCCATCTCTCTCTCTCTCTCTCTCTCTCTAAATTCTCCCTAAAAGTTTTACATTCCATCATTGAGTCTCGATTTTAAAAAAATTATCGAGAATTGTAATACTTATTTTAAACAAGTAAAAATTATCGTTTTTGGTTTTCGTTATTTACTCTTTTCTTTCAAGTGGCTTTTATTAAATTGTTATTTTTTAATCCGGACGGATGTGCCTCGTCCACTAATTATTTGCACAATATTCTAAACACATTTTTTCTTTTATTTATACACTGATACCTTCAGTAATGAATTTATTTTTCATTGCTTGTGAATTCAAAATGTATTATTCCTTAATTTTTCTTTAATCTAAAACTTAGAAAAGAAAACATTTCATTTGTTTTATCGTTACAGTTCCAATGCCATTAGTTTAAAAAAAAGCAGTTTATGAGATTCATCAACTTTTTCTCATGGAAGAAATAACGTCCATAATTAAAATAAAATTTTGATAAATTGTTTCGGGAATTAGATAATGTGTTATTGAGGAATACTCGATTTCAATTATTCTGAAACGAAAATATTTGTTATGAGGGGAGCTGTGGCGCATCTTTTGCCATTCTTTATTTTAAACCGTTCACTGACATTTCGGCATTCGCAATACATTATATTATTTAGTTAATATAATGTAAATTTGTTGAAAATCTTATTATTCTCTTTCATTGCTATGAGGAATAAATTGATTTAATTGTTATTATTCGTTAACCAGTTAGTATTTTCATTGATCAGCATTATCGGAACATCTACACTACTATTTATCGCTGGCTTATGAGTTATATGAAATTGTAAGTAAATGCGTAACAAATTATATTTAAGAAAAATATTTTATGCAGAGGCTATTGACAAGTTGTTAAGTATAGTAAAATATATTTTAAATTGATTGCTATAGCACTTCATTTATTTTTCATAAAAATTATGGTTTACGATGACCAGTATTTGGTAGAATTTTTTCAATCTCTACTCAATATTGATCCATAATATTGATTTCATATCTACGACTAAATTAAATGTATATATGATACCTATATAGAGATTGATGGTAAATCCTCCTAACAGACTGCAAACGGATTTGCAAACCAACGATGTTATAGTTAGAATTAAGTCGTCAAAATCTCTCGTATTACTATGTCTTTAAATCTAATACACAAAATTTCTATGAAAAGTGTGATAGTTAGTTTATAGAGATTACATATATAATGCTACTTTAATATATATTTTTTATGAACATATCTACGATAGAAGTTGCATGTACGTGAGAGATCAACGGACTAATAATATAATGCGAAAGATAATGAAATATCATGGAGCACGATGATGATGATGATCACTTATATGAAATAAAATATTTTTAGATGAATCAGATATTTTCTCATAGGTGTAAATAATATAATTTAAGATCAATTAAAAACTTCATACATTTTATAATTAAATTAAATATTATAAATCCATGTAATAATTTATGAACTTTTTAATATCTTTATTTTGCATTAATTCAAATTCGAACGAAAATAAAAGCATTTTTCTTCAATTTATTATTATTGATGCTATCTTGAAATTTTTCATAAACGATGTGATTATCCGAAAAAACCAATAAAATAATTCATACTTATATATAAAATGAAAGCTACGTTCAATTATAAATTAACAATTTCTTAGTTTAATAATGGTAACAGTTTTTTTATTATTTTTAATAATTTATGTGTAATTACAATTTTTATGACGTTTTCATAAAACATTTTCAAAATGCTAAATTTTATATTTAAGTTTACTATGAATATTTCGCGTATAAAAAATTTAATAGTTGAAGTTTATGATAGAATATTTCATTCCAGATTTTTATATATTTCCACGATTTTTTTCGCATAAAAAATAATGCTTAAATAAAATTATATTATTTACGTAAGTGTCCGTATTAATCTCCCTGTACATGAAAATTAACTACATTCTATTTAAAAGTTTACATCTAGAGATTATTTCTCGCAGAAGTTTAGTTCCCCGGCAAAATATTATTAAGTTGGCATTTATTATAATAGGTTATTTGTTTTTATAAAGATTGTATTTATAAAATATTTTTTTTAAATAAACTAATATTGTCTTATAAGTTCTGTCCTATGAGTTAAGAAAATATACACATTGATTCCAAATAATATATATTATTTATTATAAAATAATTTAACCGCACTATCAAAAACAATATATTCTGTATTTTAATTATTCGAATTCTCTAATATAATTTAGTTTAAGTCATAAATATTCTGTAAATTTTTGAATAATATTTCCAATATTTTGCTTTGATTTTTACTTCAATTTCATAAGGCGATGTATTGTATTATCAATGTGTATAAGTGTTTATAACATTAAAATCTTTTAAGAAATAACCCCGAATAACAAATTTGTTTGCCGAATGTAAAATGTATATAGTATTTTATTTTTTTTAAATATATGAATGAATAATTGCTCTGTTTATTTTCGCCAATGGAAAGTGAACAATGGTTGTATTCCGTATTATTTTTTGACAGAACTTAAATTACAGGATTATGTGAATGTCTTTTTTTTATCGTTCTTTTTCATTAATACCTTGAAATGCTAGATTCATATCATCTTAAAATTCATACAATAAATAGTTAATTAAATTCCGTGTATTTTTAAATTAAGATTCGTCAGTAAATGCATTAAGACATGTATGTAAGAAGCACCGTATAATTTCTTTTGAACGGCATAAGTAATTTCTATTTTAAAAAGCTTTTTCAAGTTAATTTTTCCATGCTCTTTTAACATTTTAAATTTATTATTATTTTGTTTAATTCTTAATATATAATACTTGAAATAGGTATGTCAGAATAGACATAAAATTTGCTTCATCATCCTCGTCTTTCCGATTTTGTTCTCTCAGCGTAACGAATTTTTTGACGTCTCGTTACTCGGTAAATTTGATGGTTTACCTAATGGAAGGAAGGTAGAGGCAGGCGACGTTTCGCTTGACGAAGGACCACAGAGTTAGCCAGCCATGCGTCTGTGAACATTTTTTTAACTTCCGGTCAGGGTATCTTTATCGATGAAATTCAATGATTTTAAATTTCTGATCTATTTTTGAATGTCAATACAAAGTACCCATGTTAAACTAAAAAAAAAATATGACTAATAAACAAAGTTCATAGTGATTGAAAAATAATAAAATTAAATTTCATGTTAATATGACAATGGCTTTTAGTATTTTCAATAAACTTAAATAATTTAAATACGTAGTACAATTTTTCTTTTTCGTCAATTTTTCTTTACTTATTAAATAGATTTTTTTATATAAATTTCCATATTATTCAACGTTACCTTACAAATCATTGGATTCAATATTCCCATCATGAGCTAATTTTGAAATACGTTATATTATTTCCGCTTTGTAAGTTTAACATAATCACAACATAAAATTAACAAATAGTAAAATTTTTATATTCTATTCAATAATTAGGTACAAGGAGATAAGGAATTCTTTCGCAACCTGATATATCTGAATAGTAAAAAATGACAAAAATTTATAAATTTAGTTAATAGTATTATGAAATAGAAATATTAATTATCACTTGAATTATTTTACAAACTTAGACTTACAGAAAGTTAAATAAAATTATAAGTTTCATATTCTTATATTTAATTCTTATATATGTGTATTATCAATATTCATTCGCATTCTTTTATTTTTACAGATTTTAGTATTTTTTTTATTAGTCGTAATTGCTATATAATTTTCTTATATAATTAAATTATATAAGTTATAATACATGTGTTCATTTTCAAACATTATTATTTATTATTAACTATTATATATACGCGCATGTAAACTCCTTTTGAGATTGATGCTTTGAAATTGCTTGTTTCTCCAAATTCAGGGGTTGAAGATACACACACACACACACGCGCACACGCACACACACGCACACATGCTAATATTTAATTATTATATTATTTAAAACCTCGAATAATAAGATATTTATTTTTATATTCTATTATAATATATTCGTTCAGTAAAAGACAGAGAAATAAATAGTCTGACGAATATAAAGTAATGGGTATCGAATTGGTAAAATAATGGTAAAATCTGTATGTTACAACAATGCAATAACCGTTTCAGTGTAACCTATTAAACGTGTATTCAGCGATTACACCTATCAGTTCAATTTTGGTTATTTTGAATAAAATCCTTAGAATCCCGCGGGTTAAGCTTTAATAAATAAAACATCGGCACTTTCAACATATAGTCCTACGTACTGTCTATGTATTTATATTTACAATACTCTATAAGATTTTCGCAGTTGTGTAATTAACTCAAATATGTTAGAGCGAATGTAAGTTAAAGAAAAAGAGCTTGGAAAATCAATATTAAATATTTCATTGGAATGATTTATTATTTAATTAATAATTCGTTTTAAATGACTCGTAATTAAATGGCGGTTAGAGGGGAAAATCTACGCAATGATGCATGAAGAACCGAACTCAACCGAAGCAAACAAATATTAAGCGAGAAACAATACAATGCAATGCAGGCCGTTTGTAATAAAAATAAACAAATATCACGGCGAAAAAGACAATGAACTGACGCCAATTAATCCGACTAGTATTTCGATGCTTCGTCGACTACAATTTTGCCTACGTTGGTAAAAATGAATACAAAATAAAAAAAAACGAGATAGTACGAAGAGTGGGGCTCGTATAAAATAGAACTAAAACGATGAACAAATGAATGATGAAACGGCCTCCAGCCCATTTTGCCTACCAATATATGTCCAGTAGCGATGTTCAGCGTTGAAGCGTCTGCAATCGATGTTTGCAATACTGTTCTTTATTTAAAAAACAAGGTCATATTCTGAAAAGCTTTGAATGAAGAATAGCTTTACAGTTTAATTGAATATTATAAGTATTAATATTTTTATAATAAGAATGTACAATTATCAAGGGATATAATAATAACGTTTAATTTTGTATTATTTGTCTTATAGCGAAATAAAAAACAGATTACTTTTATTTCGACATATTCTCAAATTATTTTTATTATAAGGCGTATTTTATGAGATTTATTTAATCAATGGATTAAATAGCTTTATAAATATTTTTAAATATTAAATTTAAATTTAAATAAATATTTTAAAAGATGATAGAAGAATGATTCATGTTCCTTTTGTTTTGTTAAATAAATTTAAATAAAATTTTCTTCTTCCTAATTTTTTTTTTGCTATATAATTGTTGTATAAATGCTATATAATATAAAAAAAATATATCTACATTAATACAATCTATATTACATATGTATATACAAATTTCTGACGAATATTTCAAAACAAATTTAAAATGTTTCTTTAAGGATAAGGAATGCGACTCTTAGTTTTGGAATGAAATTTCAATGAAATTTCAATGAAATTTCAATTTAAACCAAATTATCTCTTTATTTTATATCCATCAATTTTATAATTTTTTGTCGTAAAAATTTTTCTATTTATGAAAATTACTGCAATATGTAAAAATGAAAAAAAAAAAACTTAATCATTAATATCATAAGCACATGTATATGAAAATATGGATTTTTTGAAATTGTTTAAGATGAGTTTCGGTGATTAGGAAATTATAAAATATTTATCTCCAATTGAATTGATTGTATTAAACATAAAACATTTTTTTTAACATTAACAAGTTTTCATGAACCAATATTGTTGTTGTTTTCATGCGTTGTTTTGAATTTAATAAATAAATTTTAAATTTTTAGGAAAACTTATTAATTTACTTGGAAGTCTCAGATGAAAAGAGTGTCAAAACAGATTGCAAAAGTATATAAATTCGATATTATTCCCACAAAAGTTTACATCATAAAATGCGATATTAAAACAAATCATGAATGCATTCTACTAATATCGAAATCATATTCCTTAGGCATTACAAACTGCGCTTCTATAATCATTTAAACGCGCAACGTCCTCCCATTTAATAGCACAGCAATCTTCCCATCTCATCGAGTGAGCAATCGCTTCTCGCTCTATTCTATATCCTTTCGTCGCTCCAGTTGCTTTCTCACCCACACTCACCCGTCAATTATTCACCTAGTAAATGGTAACAGACGATTTATCGCTGATGCTGCTCAAGGCGGCGCCAACGGCGGTGGCATTGGCGCCCAACGGTCATCACGTTACTGTAATTACTGTAAAATATGGTCTTCCGACGTCGTATTCGCAAGTTCGATCTCTGATATTGAATTTAATTGATTTCTAATGTAGCCGTACTCGATCACGTAAAGTAGTAAGAATGTGCTTCGGCTGCTCTAACTCTCTCTCTCTCTCTCTCTCTCTCTCTCTCTGTCTTATTTATGTCTTTTCATTTAGTGCATTGGGCTTGGAAATGAACTCAACCGCTTGACGAATTTTTTTATTATATAGACTTCGATTGTGTTATTTTTTTTATTATATAGACTTCGATTGTGGAATAAAACAAAATAGTTTGAAACATTGAAAATGTTTATTCAATTATAAAATTTAATTGATTTGGTAATCCATTTTTTTCTTTGATGATAACTGGAAAAATTACATTTTTTTATAAAATACATTTTTATAAATTTCCTTACATTTATTATTCTTATTTGAAAAGTATAATATAATGTCTGTTTAAAATGCTGGAGTATGATAAGGTAAACAGAGCTATTATACAATGAGCAATATTAATTGAATAATAATAAATTAATTTTTTTCTTTATATAACTTTTTGTTTAGTCTTTATGTTTAAATATATAATTGAGTTACGATATTTTACATCAACTTTTTTATTTGCTATTCTATTATAAATAATTAATAATTAGCAATACAAGGAAATAAGCATTTTCATTTTTTTATGAATATTTAAAATATAGCTGTACCAGACGACCGAATAGCTTTGATATTATTATAAAATGCATGATTGGTTTAGTAGTTGTAAAAAAATTTATATAAATGCATATATATACCATAGAAATATTTTTATGGTATTCAATATAGAAATAAATGTTACTTTGTACAATAATTCATTCTGGTTTCTTTATCTAATCAAAAATGACTTTTTATTTTGAAAAAGTTACTTTCAATTGGTTCAGTAATACTTCATATTTTATGAATATTTTATACATTATGGACTAAATAATATATAGTTATATTTTTATAGATAAGTTTTATGCCCGGACTTGCTCTCAATAATTGTAACATTTCAATTCTTTAATTATATAATTTTGATGTTTGTTAAGTGATGTTCCTTGCATGGTATATATATTTTACTAGCTTTATTGAATAGTTGTGGTGTATTGAATTAATTTATATTAAGAAGTAATAGTCAGTAGTATCAAGGCACTTGGAATGTAGCATTAATTCCCCAAAGAGCGTATAACCCTGAACCAATTTTTTATTCGTACACCCAGAAATGATCTTTATAGAAAATATGATATTAATACATTAAGGAAGTTTCAACATGATAATAATTAAAATATTAATAGTAGAAATCTATTTTCTAAATAAAGACATTTAAGACGATGTAAGAAACTATTCAATTTATTTATTTAAACAATTGAATAAAAAAAAAATCTTTATGCTATACAAGGGAAGGAAAAGCGCGCTAATGTTAGAGAAAGTGCGATCTCGCAATGTTCAATGTTCGCCATTATATTATACGTTATTACGACCGTATAAAAATATACATCCAGGCTCATTCTTGTAGATGCTTTTTTTGTTTATTGTGAGTCTAACTTCTCGCCAAATAAATCAAAGCTTATATAATAGTTTCGGAAAAGATATTTTCAAATAAAATGGCAAATGCGGCAAACAAATTATCAAATATAATTTAAACACTGTGGTATTCTAAATCGTATAACCACGGCTCCAGCACAATGTTTTTCGGATTTGGTCAAACTGCACTCGACAATAGGAATTACAAAGAATATGGTTTTTTTAAGGCCTCAATAATAGTATATTACATAGTTTACTCAAGTATTGTTATAATTAATGGGAAAATGTATGTAGTTTCATTGTTGGAAATATTTACTACTGGTAGAGTTTCATTAAAAATCGCAGCCATGCCTCGTGAACTGTTTTTCTCACCTTTTGAAGATTGATCAGATGGTGTAATAATGTAAGAAATGAAAGCTATATTTGGAAGACGCTCTGATTACATAAAAGATATTATGTGAAAATCAGCTCAAATTGAAAAAACAAATTAGTAGTATTAAGAAAATATTATGAAATGATTATCGTTATGATAGGAGGATAGGACACAATATTACGCTTCTTAATAGGAAAAAAAGTTCACGTTCGTATTATTCATAGATACGCTTACTTTCTACGAATTTCAATATTTATTAATTGATAATTATTTTTATGTAATTTGTCTTAGACGAATTTAAAACAAACATATTCCAAAATATAATTTATTAAATAAATTTACTAGCTCTTAAATCACAGTTTAGATGAATTATATTAGTGTTTTTAAAGTTGAAGTAAGTAAAAATTTGATAGAGTAATAAGATAAATTATTGTAAATGTGATTTTTAATTCAATTTTTAAAATCTTACCAATGTTTGTTTATTACATAATAATAATCGCAATATAAATAGTTTAGCAATGTCCAAAATTTGATTATATATGGTATTTGTAAATTACATTATTAATCTTTTTCAATTCAGACACGGAAAATAAATTGAATTTGAGTTTTTAGACGAGATACATTTTAATAAAAGAGATTTATGTGACCATTTTTAAATTAATATAAAATTATTATAAAATTTTATTGGAAAATTTAAATTTAAATGAACGGTTTTTAAATTATAGAGCCTTTATTGTTTTATTTTATATAGATTTAAATCAAGTTAGTCAAAAGCTATTTACATTGATTTATTCTTGATACTTTAGCAAGTATTACGCAAATGTGAAATTTGAAAAAAGAGAAGATAGGAAATGAAAGCTACAGATGTCTTCATTTAGTACAGTACAAAATATACGTTTCTTTCTTCTCGTCTCTTTTTTCGGTAAAATTATGCTGTGTGGGTACTGGAAAATGTACGTTTTGGAGCATTTATACAGGAAAAATAGAGAATACCAACGTCCGAAAAACATTATGCATTATTTATAAACCCTTTTCTCGCCCTGCAGTCAATTGCATGTACTTATCACATTCTTAAAATAAAAAGCGAATGAATTGATGCTTTGCACGATGAGGAATCTCTTTTACCTTCACTTACTATATACGGAAATTAAACAACAGTATATGCGTATTGACATATATATATATATATATATATTATGAGATCGCAGTTTCATCTAACAATTTTGTCTTTTATTTTTATGACTGTACGTGTACGTATATGCATTGTATTGATGTATGCTGTCCACGTACCTTGTAATTAAATCATATTTTTTCCCTATAACAATTCATTTTCTCCAGTTTTTTTCTATTTTGAATTATCCCCCCTGCCGCTGACCCCTTCAATCGTTTCTTAGTTTGTAACTTTTCCAAATTACGGTGCTTCCTATGTTATATTTCATTGTCTACACCCGTTTTCAATTTGGTCTGTCGCCATTATTTTTTTAAAAATGCGCAATTTCAAAGTTCTATTCATGTTATACAATTGTAAATGTGTGCATTAAGGAATCGTTGTTGGTAAAATAGCCGAATAAAAAAATTTAACGGGGCAGAAATAAATGTTCAAAGAGAGACATCATAATAAAAGTTGCATAGTTGTAATTATTCGAATAAATAAATGGGGAAACCAATGTAATAAAAAAAAAAAAAAAAAAAGAAAGAAGAAACAACAAATAGAAGCGAAAGCAGAACTAGGTAAATTCGTGTTAAAAGAGGTGCCAACTATCGTCAAGCTAAATTGGTAAAGCGGCTCAGAAATTATTACTCCCTCGACGTTGCAATGTACATTTGTTATTTGTCTTTGTGAAACGAGAGTAGACATTAATGAAGATCTTTTTGCGGTTTCGGTGAATATTAAAAACGAGAAAGAAATTGCAATCGACAGAGAGCATGCGTTTAGTAAGTATGTATTTAGAATAATTGGTAGCAGTTATATATATTGCTTTAATTGTCTTTCCAACTATATGTTCTAACAGTTATGTGAAACGTTAGTTTTTGAAAACTCACATAAATCATAATTTAATTAATTTAAATAATTGTCTATCTGTTTGTACAAAAATTATTAATACATTCATGTATCATATATGTGTATCATAATTATTTTATGTAATCTCTCGAAGAAAAAAATTGCGGATAAGCATAGTGGAATATTTTAATAAATAATTTATGTATTTTACAGGTGATATCTCCTAATATTATTAACGGTACATTGAATATTTTAACGAACATATGTGTACAACAGAAGCTGATGTTTGTTTATAGAAATATTCATCGTGCAGATTCAACGACTGAGAATTCTCTTTTTCACATTTCGACCACGAGTGCTGAATCTACGAATATATGGATATGCCGAGCTTTTGAACTAAAACGTAATTATCCTCCAAGAATGAATGTTAAACCGCAACTGCTTCATCAAACTGCTCGTTGGCTCTCATTCAAAAAACATTTTAAATTAAACTTTAAATACATAGTATATGTGCATATAAGCAGGAAACCGTTCGGCTCGGTAAAGTTGCTATCAATCCGATATATGTATCTATGTTTATATTTTTAAATCCATATCTATTTCCTGATGTATAGTGAACCTACTATTACGTGTAATATAAAATATGAAATACCTTATATAAATGTAGAAAAGTAAATTGTACAATGCAATATATGATTGTAATCAATTTAAATATGCTTAAAAGTACTTTTGACCAGTTGTGTTAAAAAAATTTATTTATAAATGTCTAAATAGAGACGTCTTTACAACTGGTAAAATAGTCCGTCAATAATATAAGAATGATTAGTACTTTGGTATTAGAATTAATTCCATTCTTAATTTTAAATTCAATTAGGAATTACGTAAACGAATTTTATCTAAATCTTTTAATGCAAATTCAATGACACCGACTTACACTTTTATATTCAGAACTTGGGTATAAATTTCACATTATTCAATCATTTATCTTTTACACATGAGCAATGAAATTTTTTCTATTATATTTTTTTACTTTATATTATATTAATTTCAAGATAGAAGTGTTTTGAATTTGTATTAACTCTGATTGTAAACTTTGCTTTGAATAGATTAATTAGTAATAATTTTGTACAATTTCTGACTGTCATAACACATATCAGAAACAAAAGCTCTGACCTCAAATGGCATTATATTATTCTATATTTAAGATTACTCAAATTTGTCTGGATATATATCCGTCGTTTTTCATTATCATTCATAAAAAGTAATGCAATAAATCTATAATATCTTTCTCTCTTACGTACTTTTTTTTACACACATCCTTGCTCTTCCCATCTATTTCTTATACTGCTTCTCTATTTCTCCTTCATGTTCTTCCTATATTTTCCAAATATGGAATCTTTATATATGTGAATTTATCATCGGTATACATATTCGCATTCATATCAGCATATTGATAATAATGATAAAATACTGTCGGTTTTTGCTAATTATGTTTTTTATCTATTTATCATTGAAAATGACCACCCTATGCACACATACATTTATATACACATCCATTAATATATAATATTACTAGAAATGTAAGTATTGAATTTCGTATTTTCGACACCTCAAATATAGAAACAAATCTTTTTATAGCTTAATTAGGGCATAGAGACGAACATTGCTGCGTTTAATTTATAAGAATGCATGCGTGCATACTGGATGAATGTAAACGGATCCTTTGTTCATGGCTCTTACGTTTTGGACTATATGTTATTATCACTAATAGTAGCAAGATATGGTAACAGGCTAGAATAGCTTGCTCCCATTATTCTTATCAATTCAATTGTTATAATTGTCATACTAGAATTAGTTCACAGAGGCATGGCGTTGTAAAAGTCCAAATTGGGATGGTAAAAGAGTGCAGTAGGGGTTGTATGATTGGGATTGTGGGCGGCAGTAGCCACGGCGGCTGGTGCCTGTATGTGGTTTAAATTCAGGTTGAGAGGGGCGTGAGTAACATGATGAGCATTGGCTATCGTAGTATTGTGTTGATTCAGATGGTTAAGCTGGTTAAGGCTAAGGTGGTTACCTGTTGGATAGGGTAGTCCAAAGCTGGGGTAGCCGGAGTAACCACGGCCTGCCGCATAAGCCGCGTATGCTGCTGGGAAACCTGTGAACATGGCGCAATTTTCTGCATTACAATAAGTATCAAGATCTTTGAACAATATTCGTCATGGCCATATATGGAGATAAATGTATGCTTGAGTGTGATTGAGTATGATATTTATTTCATATTTCACGCAATGTTCCTTCCTTTCTATAAAATGGAGTGTTTACATCTGTCTACAATTTTCCAATCAATTCCATTTTGAATTATAAAATATTCATTTGAAAATAATTTATTACAATTCAATGAATAATAAAAAATATAATGTTTGGAAAAATATTTTTAAAGGATTATATTCAGAATTACATTTGAAACTACGAAAATAGATTTTGATTTTACATATATAAATTTTATTATAATTTTTATTTTATTCTCATTAAATTATATTACAAGGTATAATATGACCACTATAAAATTGCATATATTTTACTTTTATTCAACTATTCTTGCGTAATTATTTATTTTTATAATTAAATATGTGTAATTTAATACTCATTGGCTGCGATTTCATTATATAGATAATGATGCTCTTCATATTTTTATTTTTATTTAAATTTATTATATATTAATTATTAGCTGAATTTCTATGCTAATTAATTTATTAAATTTCTATTTAATGATTTATTTAAACATTAAAATATAATCGATTTGGTGATGTTGAGAAAGAATTTTAAAAATCTTAAATAGTTAATATCATGACGAAAATTAGTGTTCACGATTCCTAATATTAAATTGCAAATTATCATAAGTCCTTAACTACGGCATAATATATATTATATACAAATATATATATATATATATATATATATATATATATATATATATATATATATATTAAAATATTGCCAACTCAATGTAACAACTACAGCGCGATAATTGAAAAAATATACAAATATTTCATGTGTAATTGTAAATATTTATTTGATTAATAATTAATTATTTATGAAAACATAGTATTGAAAAAGTTTCTCTTTAATTTTTATAAGGTATCCGTATGCAAAGATCAAGTAATAGTTAACAAAATCCATTATTTGATTTGTATTTAATGACTATGTATTAATTTATGTAATTTTTTATTTGTAGTATATTGTAAAAGGAAATTATGAAAGCACAAAAACATTTATTTTACTTACCATCTGGTAGAGCTCCCAGGGACCACATAAAATCTATAATAGAACAGAATAAAAATTGATTAATATTAACAAATATAGAATTAATTCAATGTTTGAATGCTCAATAATATTTTTATTTGATTTGAATGATTTTTTTTTATTTTAATGATCCAGATATTATATATACCAATATTCCATAGAATTTTTAATAAATTTACCAAATTTTTATTATTCTAGGAATATATTGTTTTTTTTACAAATTTTGTAAAAGTTTGTAAACATTTAATTTATATAAAACAAAGCATGTAAATAACTTGTTTGGATTCATCATTAAAAAAATAATTTATTTCAATATAAATGAAAATACCATAAAAAAGATATAAGAGGAATATAAAAGCGACTAGTTTATAAAAATGTGATATTGACAAATTGTAAAAGAAATAAAGGAAAACAGTGAATATAGATAGAAAGATAGATCGACAGACAGAAATAGAAAAATAAACAAAGAAAAAGCATCCATGAAATTTCATAATTTGACACTAATTTAAAGACCACACAACTAAAATTTTTACTATATCGCTCCACTAGCGTATTGACTAATTTCTGTATAAATAGGTAACTAAATAACTACACGCGACTGATTATATAAAAAATATATTGAAATCTACGTGAAAAGAAACCTTCCTATATGTCTATATGGTTATTATAATCTTAAAGGTATATTAGTTAATTATAAAATTATCGGTTAGGTATAATTTTCTATGCTTTCTAATACAGCTTCTTAGATATTAACTATAATTGGCAAAATTTCTTATTATATAGATTTAAGTATCGTTCTATTCATACAGTCTATTTCAGTTTTTTTCAGTCACATATAAATTATATGTGTCTATATATTATATATATTATTAATAATTGAAAGATTTTTAATGGTTTATTTATCGTGCCTTGTAACCGAAAAAAAAAATTAATTTTATATGAAAGTAATTGCGATCTATTGATAAAGCGATTTTTAAAATATTAGTAATTTTTCTTTTATTTAAAAGTTTTTATTTAATTTTATAAAAGAATTTCTATTTTTGTATTATGAATAGTAATCGTTGTAAATGTCTAATGCAATTACTAATGTAAATAATTTAAATTATATAATTATATGAAAAACGATGGAATCGATTAATTTCATAATAGACAAGTTAATGAAAATATGAATAGCTGAATAAAGTATTTAATTACAATATTAGTTTTAAATGCGCGTCTTTACCTCTTATGTGTGTTTGTGATTTTCAATAAGTTTGAAATAAGTTTGAAAACTTTTTTTATTTTATTATCGTTGAAAAAGAGAAAAAAACTTGTTTAAAAATTTCTTTTGCTCAAGGTGAAAAAATAATTCATATAGAAATTATTTATAGATCACCGTAAAAATCTATTTGTACTTTCATATAACATTAATATTTAATAATTAAAAATATTGAATTTTATTACGAAAATTTGCCAATTTTACTACGACATATACATTATTCGTTATATATTGGCGATACAATATTGATATAAATAAACACCGACCACAATCTACACTACTAGCTCATTAACTATTCTATGATATCGGCACACCACTCGCGCGGTGTGCATACGTACATTTTACGAGTATTGAGCATTTATATATTTCTATAATCAATGAGATACACTGATACATATTAATAGTATTAGTGATTCCGTACCTAAAGTTTCTACCGGGCTGGTTTTCAATTACGTCAAGCACACAACGTCTGTTTTTGGTTTTCTTAATCCATTATCTGCACATGAATTCGAAAAAGGCGAATGGAACTGGCAAGAAATAAGACGATAGACTTCAATTTTATTGGTTTTTTATCGAATAATTTTTATTTTCCTTCATTTAGCTTTATTTCAGTGCAAGTTGAAATCGTTGTGTTATCATCGATTGCGTGCATATTATATTATTTATAAATAGACAGATTATTATTACTTTCAAGTTATACAGATCCAGTTAATTCATGCGTATATTTAAGCATTATTTGCACAGTTAAATTAAATAACAATCCGCACGTCGATATTCAAATAATATACTTAAAATGAAGATAATATACAATAATCATAATAAGCAAACGCGTTCAAGTTTTACGACAATTTACAGTATTATTTTTCTATAAAGGATTATACAATCTTATACACGCATTACCGATATCTTTATATATATCCCATATTATAAGTCTTTTTGCGTTCCATCGGATTTTTCAAAAACTATATCGCTTGTTGCTTAGGCTTCCCATAAAGAGACTCCCATCTTGGAGACAATCTGTGTAATGGGTAAGCCAAAGCAATCCTTCAAATTCGCATTAGTTTGCCTTATACAGGTAATATTTTGTTGACGAGATGGAAATTTGCGCGCGCCTGTGAACTTATATGGAATAGAAAAGCATTGAGTCAGTACATAAGTACTGATACTTATGACAGATAAATTCATTCGAATGTTTTTTTCATATTTACCACATCAAATACATAGATTATTATTACGTGGTTAATGTTAACGTTATAATAAAAAAAATATTCCTTTTAATTATGAAACTTTTAGGATTACCATTTATTAACGAGAAAATTGCGTTAGGTAAATCTCAACAGTATATTTTATATATATATATATATTATATATTAATATTATATATTATATATTGTATATTATATTATATATTATATATTATAAATTATATATAAATTATATATAAATTATAAATATTTAATATATAATATATACGATATATATATATATATATATATACTCTTGACATTTTATCATTTTATAAATCAAACAAAAAATTGCCAAAATACAGTGCGTATGTTTTGAATGAATTTTGTTCAAATAAAATTTATTATTTAAGTTCAATGTAATATTAAAAGATTATAAAATATAAATTTATTTTATCCGATACATCAGCACACTTGTTGAAAAGTAAATTTCCAACATCAACTTAGCAGTTATAATTTAAATATTTATAAAGGTTAGCTTTTAAAATAAAATATTAATAAGTAAATAAAAAATATGGATTATAAAAATGATTAACTTAAGAAGTTTTGTGTCAAACATAATTTTCTATTTTATAAAGAGCAATTAGAAAACCATACTATTGTTTTTCCCTCAATTCGAATGAAAATTTCTCTTATTGTGTACATAACTATATGGTACACGAAAGTTTGTTTTTATTTTTATACAACTGTTAAACTTCAGAACCGGTTGCAACAATATGAAATGTACAACAGGATTTACATAAACATTGATCAACGGGCGAGCGCATATTCCACAATTTTAATTATCTTTCAGCTGACGCGCGTTTCAAATCAAAATCCGGCCCAAGGTAAAAAGCTTGTAAATATTATACAGAGTTAAACAACGATAAAACCTCATAGTTAAATTCTACTTACGAAACTGACAGTGTTGCGCCTCTCGGGCAAAGTATGTACTTTTCTAGGACACACGTCTCACGCATTAATATTAAGATATAGTGCTATATAGCGTAGAAATATTAAATACTATGATAAGTAATAAAGTGGATAGGTATAATAGGTATAAATAAGGTATATGTATAGATATATGTATTTCATTTAGTCCATACGTTTGAAAGGTTTAATAATAGTAATAATAATGGGTATAAAGACGATGATGTCGATGGCGATAATAATGATAATATGAAATTAATTGTAATAATTATAAATAATAAGTAGTAAGTAATAAATAATAATAATAACAACAACAACAATAGTAATGATAATACATTTATAACTATTTAACGTAGATATTTTTAATAGGCATGTATGTGTAATATATACATATATATATATGTGTGTGTATATATGTATATATCTATCTATCTATATATATATATATATATATATATATATATATATATATATATATAGATAGAAAGTAGCCTTTTATTTGTACATTCTCTTTGGAAGAGTCCTTACATAACAACCATCGCACGTATAAAAGAAAGTAATACCAATTTTTTTGGACTAATGCTGGATTTATTCAGACAAATGCATTGAGGAGAAAATGAAGGTAAAACTGACTATTATTAAAAATTAGAAATCTCGCCCAATTATTTTTATTTTAAGTTCATTATTTAATTAAAGAAATCAAGATTCTCAAGAAGATTTTAGTAAGGCTTAGTTCATAAAGTTTACCGATTTACTGTCCTTACGACTTCTCGAGCATTATTTACTTCACAAACAAGCACTTTTCAAAATCACTTAGTCGACAACTGAGTTGATCAAGAAAATACCGGAGAGGAAATAATAGATCCTAGAAGTTGATGAAGCCGAGCGAGAAGCAGTTTTCTTACGTTTAACAACAGTATTTACTTTCTTTTTGTTCGATGCTTACGAAGAAAAGAGAAGATTGATTGATCTTGCAAGAGGTGCAATTGTTGAATACACTCACTTTTGCTAATTCTGTGACGTGTTGCTTGGGTCATTATTCTGCTATTCTTCATGGTTAATATGGGCGCTTCTTCCAATTGAGAAATACCAAAAACTTATTTCTAAAGCTAACGGTTTTTATATTAAATTATTTTTTTCAAAGTCTATGGTTTACTTTCTAGAATTTCAATAATATTTAGGAACGTATTACTTCTTACGTAAATAAATTATTTTTCTCTAACTAATTGGATCCTAGATCGCCTAAAATTGTTGTTATACTTAATTAAAACTATTTTATTCATGTACTCGTTGTATATTTGGAGTAATAGTTCATTATTTAATAGCAGATTTTACTGAAAATAAGTGCTAATTACATAATTTAAAAAACTACATGTTTAGTAGAAAAAGACTATCGAATTATTAATTAAATACAATTTTTATATCTATTATTTCTATACTAAGTGTTATTTAACTTTAGTTAAAAGCTACATATAAAGTAATTTCTGCTGAACAGTTTCAAAAGATAAAGTTAATATGACTATCCATCTATACGAAAATATGCCAAATAAGCTTTATGGTGACAAATCGATAGAATCATTTTCTACTAACACAAATCTATTTAATAAAGACAGAAATTATTAAATAATTCTTAAAAATAATAAATTTTACAAAATTTGAAATTGCGTTATTACAATTTATTGTTAAATAATTTTTGTTCTTTTCATACGAATAACAAATTTAATAATAAATTCACCTATTATTTATTATATCTTAGCAAACATTCATAATTCTGAATTAGTTAAATAAAGATATTTTAGAACTATCATACTTGAAATAAGTTTTCGTTAGTTTTTGTATTATTCTACTGTAATAAATGTGTACATGTAAATGTGTAAATAAAAATACCTAAGCTGAATGTTTCGATATATAAGAATTAATATAACAAAAAGTATTAAGAATACGTAATAATAATATTTTATAAAATATAGCGCTTTAACGTGTAATATCAAATACTATATTATTTTATTAGACAGTTGTAAAAGAGTATATTGCCGTTATCTAGAAGGAATTCATTATTTTCGTTTATAAGTACTATATATGTATATATTATATAAATAATTATACGAAGTTAAAATCTTTTTAACTGGAAATCTGTCTATATACATGTACATATGTGTGTATATAGATGTAACACATCCATTGATTTTGATGGCCTTACTTGTATACTTATACCAATATATATTTTAATACTGCTCGTCATTAATGCATTGTCGATATATTTATTTGTTATATTTATTTGTATATATTTATTTGTTGGCATTATGAAATTTCATGAAGTTATATCCATAGAATATTAGCGAAAAATATGTCAATAGACATGGCGAGTTGGTCTAATTTCGCACTACTCCTCGCCGCCACCCGCCATTGTTGCCGCTCGCCTCATTATTGTTTTAACATTTAAGCACAATTTTTATCTTGTGTGCGTGTGAAAAAAATTTGAGCTCGTTGCTTTCCTTCTTGTTATTTTATAACAACGATCCTTTCTAATATTATTTTTCCCATTATTTATAATTCTGCATAATGGATATTTGCTTCTTGTATTAGATCGTTTTGCGCATACGTAAATTTTGTGCGACTTTGACACAATATTTGTGCAATTGGGTAATTATTCGATTAATCATATGATATCTAAAAAAATTTAATAACTATTTGTCATAGATATTTATATTTTTTGAAAAGGAAAACAAGATTTTCATTAAATAAATAAAATAATCATTTCAACCACGCTTTTCACCGATAATCCCAATCAATATTGTATATGTATGCATATCGATATCTTGATACCGATTAAGAAGGTACAATGGAAGAAATGAAGAACAAAATAGAATTAATGCATAAGTTTTGTGCTAGGGGTTCATTAAAAATATTTGTCTCTTATAATATCTGTCTGTTTATGTGAAATAAGCTATTAGCTCAGAATTAATAAATTTATCATATATTCAATATATTCGGTATATTTCAATTTTTGTTGATTCCTCTATGTTGTACTTTTACATTTTATGTCTAAACTCTCGTATGTGGATTTTAAAGAAACTTTTATGAAAATATATGTAACGTAAGCATATGCTAGACATCGACTTTACGTAAATACAAAATCCAAATATTTATTAAGGGTTAGATCAATATAATTATCAAAAAGTTGATACAGTTTTCATTTGATATTGTTGGTAATATTTTATGAAAGTAATGTTCATTTGGAATTTAATATCGATTATATTTGTACCATAGTTTTGATTTTACATTATCATCTCTGGATATTAGCAAATATTCCAATAACCTTCAGTTCGTATATAAATAATTTAATTCATCTGTTTAAATTTTAAACTTTAGCAAATAATTATAGATAAACAATAATACTAAATATTTATGGACTGCATTTTCTGTTTATTTTATTTTCGAACTTCGACGTCGAGCTTTTACTTTATTGAACACTTTATTACTTTTGTATTCACAAATCTAAATACTAAAAATCTCCTACCAGTCTTTGATTTTGTTTCCATCATATCGCGATATATTTGCCATCTAATTTTTTCAATTAACTATCAAAATGAGGCCCCATCGGTAACTACTATATTAAACTAACATCTATCTAATGTTACGAATCTATCAAATATTTTATTACAATGATCCATTTTATTTTTATAAATTTCTGTCACTAAAATCACAGTTTCTGAATCGGATACGTCGAGCAGTCTTTATTTAAAGCATGATTTAAAATTTTCTTAAATTCCCGTTTTTAATGTAAGCATCTAATTACATTATGATTGCACTTTTAGATATGTCAGTCGTAGATGATGTAACAATCGTTATCGTAAAGATTTTATTTATTATAGAATTTTCTAGGTTAATCTAATATTCTTTTTGATAAATTTAACTGTTTATTCTTTAATATTGAAGTTATTGGCACATTTTTCATAAGAAACCGTTTCTTTGAATCTCTATCTAATATCTAATTATTTTACTAAATGCCATAAGTTTATCCAATCAAAATTTTAAATTATATATAAAATATGTTTCATTTAATCAGACATCTTTTTAAAATTAAATATGTTCATATTCCTATTGTTATTAATGTTAAGGTTTTTTTTTTAAAGTATAATATTTTAGTATAAAATATTTATAATGAATGATTCAAGTAAAATTTTAATTAGTGAGTAACTGTCTACTAAGCCAAGTACGTCAGTTTAAGTGATATTAATAATTTTATAAGTTATTGAGTTTCGTAACTTTGGTATAATATTTAAGACATTCTGTCTTATTTTCAGACACTTAAATGTTAATTCCCAATATTAATACATTATCACGTTCATAAAATAAAAATAGTAACTTCATAAAAAACTTAAAATAATATATTTAATTATCACTTTATAATTTCTTCTAACTAATTTTTGGAAGTTTTCATTCTATTTGATTTTCTTTACGTATTAATACAATATATTTTTAATTACTTTTATATAGTATAATAACTTGTAACATTAAAGTAGCTAATTAGATAAAAAAATTAAGACTTTTAAATATTTCTCTATTTTACAAGATTTTTGTTTAAATCGTCTTAAACTGTTAATTATATTCTCTGCAAACATTACCTTAATCTTAATCGAATAGAGAAAATATGTTAATTTAATTAATAAAGCAATCAAATTACTAATTGGTATTAAATTTATGTAATACTTTTTCCAAATTAAAAAATATTGAATTGGCTAGCTGGATTTATAGAAAAGAAACATTAAAAGATACTATCTTTTTTCTATTAGACCGGAAATTTATAGAACGGAAAGCTTTGCAATAAGATTGACGGTATAGATTACTCTTTAATTATTCAACACTTATATTTAACAAATAAAGTCAATTACCTGAAGTTATCAATTTCTTATTTCATTCTTGAACAATTTGACACAAAAATATTTTATGAAGTTATATTATAGTAGCCATTCAATAAAAATGAACATATTTATACTACTATCTACATACATTTTCTAAAACAATAGTTAATTATTATTTAATATTGATTAAATTATTTGCATTAATAATTTTGTAAGAACCTATTTTTTAAACATTATCGCATTTCTTCGAAAAGAGTTGGAAAAGAAATGACCACGTGTTGTCATAAAAATCTAAACCTTAGCGGTTTCTACTATAGTTCCATGTCATGTAATCACTGTATTTAAATGATAGAAAATACATTAGTAAAGATAATCTTCTACACAGTACGTGAACGAAGGCTCAATGTAACAATAAGAATAATAGAGAATATAAATGACAAATAATTGACAGGCCCAGCGGCAACGTGTCGTGCAATTAACCGATACTGTGTTATCAGAGAGGGATCACTGGGGCCTCGAGAGGGGCGTGATTATCGTCGTTGGTCATAGCCCAATAGTGGGGGCTAAGGGGTGATAGACAGTGCCCATATCGAGGCCCTGGACCCCAAGGAGGTCGCTCATTGAGTAGCTGAGGCTCGCAGCCCTGGAGGCGGCGGCAACGGCCGCGGCCCCCGGGTGAGTCCTGTAGTTCGCAGCCGCCGCGGCCGCCGCCAGGGCCCGTTTCACGTCGTAGACTGCTTGGGCGGCGGCGGCGGCTGTGGGCCCATTGGCGGCTGCGGCGGCTGCGGCGGCCGCGGCGTATTGGTAGCTCGCGGCGGCGGCAGCGGCGGCCGCGGCGGCGGAGGCCGAGGTGGCCGGGGGCGGCTGGGTGCCGCTCACAAGACTCGGGGCGAGGAGGGCGTGAGCGGCGGTGGCGGCGGCAGCGGCGGCCGCGGCCCCAGGATGGTGGTGTTGTTGTTGGTGGTGGTGGTGGTGGTGGTGGTGGGAGGCGGAGGCAGCGGCGGCAGCGTGGGCCGCGTGGGCCGCGGCCGCCACCGCCGCCGTCGGGGGCAGGGGGTACGGCGCATAGCGGTAGGTCGCGGTGGCGCTGGCTGTGGGGGGCTGAGCGACCATCACCAACTCACCGTAAGCACCTCGACCGGCTGCCCGCGTCTTTGCAAGGTTAGCTGGTAGCATCACTTCCTTCGGCTGGGCTTTCTTGCACTCAACCTGAAACAGAATTAAATAGAACCCGCGTTTTTTTTTTTTAAGTTATGATTGATTCGCTATTTTTAAAGGGGCAGATTCGACAATTTTTTCGCGACTTTAATTAATGATAAAGTTACCATGCAGGGCATTAAACAGAAGGTTGAGCCTATAATGTGACTTTAAAAGAACTTATATTTAGTGTTAAATTCTCATAGCTTCTAATAATATTCTTGTTTAATTAAATAGCAACATCTATTTATATGTATACGAATATAATTTATTTGATTTATATTAAAGAACGGTTTATTATGATTTATTTTTAAAGTTATCTTTGTAATTTCAAAAAGTGCGTTACTACTTTCAAAGTAATCTTAAAAATTATACGAAATTTTATATTTTCAACTACTCAAATTTACACTGAAAGCTCAAAAAAATACTAGGTGATAAATAGGATAAAATTATTTATTGAATTAATTTCGAATCCATTTTTGAATTTTGACTATAATGCTTTTTTTTCTTTTTAATATTTGACTAATTAATACGAAAACTAAGGGTTTACTAAATATCATAAGGCCCTTAAATATATTGTAAGGAAAATGTATTGTATATATATATATATATATATATATATTATTTAGACAAATTAATTGCCAAGTAAAATTTGATTATAGATTTAATAAGGAAAATAATAGTGACATTATTAGATATATTAGATTTTTTATTATATTCTCAGACATCCATTATTAATGTAAACATATTATATAAACAAAATTGATGAATACATACATCTGCATTGATAAATACATGCATGGATTTTGAAGCTACGAATATATTAGGACAATAATTTTCCTGATTAATGCATTACTTGATAAGCTCGTTAATTTAAATTAGATGTGCCTAACTTATTGTATTATATTATCTGATAATTATAATAAATTCGATGTTTGACACTATATTCCAATGATTATTAGTAATTACAATAGTTTAAGACACTCGTTTTTTTAATATCATTCGTGAATTAGAAATTAAATATTTTTTTTCATTAACTGTCTTCAAATAAGCCATATTACGGATAATATTTAACAAATAGTGGAAATAAGATAGTTGCTTAAAAGAAAAATTTAGAGAAATTTAATCATTATTTTGGTAAAACCTATCCATTGAATTATAATATGAGGTGTAGAACACGAGAATCCTATATTTAAAATGTAAATACGGTCTTCCAATAATTTTATCATTCAATTTACAAATATAAATAAAATTCGATAGGAGTAGCTCTAGGTATTAGTACTCAGCGTTGATTATCTTACGTTATTCTGACCCGAGCACGCATAAGCGTTAAATGTACGTCGTATATGGTAAATGTAAATAACTGTACAGGATCGAATGTTCGCACTATTATGGCAGAGTTCAATTATGCTAGAAATTAATTCGGTCTGTCATGTTTTACTCACGGCAAGAACAAATGTCATCGTATTTTAACAAATGCGTGTGCACTCACCATTTTGTTGTTGATCTCATGAAAATGGATTTCGCACACTTTGTCAACGACATCTTCACTTTGAAACGTGACGAAGCCGAAACCTGAAACAAAGAAGAAGCGATGTTTGAGAACTGGTCTGCCGGGAAGTTAGGTCATTAACGTTAAGGAGAATATGAATAACGATGTACTAGAAAACCTATCTAAATATTAGGTATTATTTATATTGCATATGATAGGTGTACATTTTAACTTTTTTTTTTTTTAATAATTGAATATAGATATTACATAATTGATATTGCAAGAACAAAATCGAATTCATTAATAAATCTATGTTCAGACACTTCTTTACTTTTTAATAAACAGGATTATTTTATTTAATTTGCGACTATTCAATGCTACATCTACATAAAATAATATCCCTTTTGTAAAAGATTATACAAGGCATCGAAAAATGTTAAAGGTTTTCAATTTATAAAAATTAATTTATAAAGTACAATTAATAAATAAGTAAATGTACTTAGCAGCGAATAGGAAAACTTATCATTTACGTAGTTTGAACAATAGAAAATCATTTATTTCTACTCAAATGAATCATCTGCACGTGTATAATAATTATTATAATGCAATTATAAAATCTTGAAAAGTGTATTAGGCAAAAATGCACCAGACTTTTTCGAGGTCTACGCCATTTTATAAAAGCATCTTCCGAGAGGTACAAGAGGCACTTGGTCCCAAGTTAATCAAGAATCAAGGGTTATTAAAAACTTTTCATTACTTTTTCGGGATGATTTTAATCTCATTCGCCATGGCTTCTGAGCCTCGGTCGTAATTTACTGCTTTCCTTCTCTCTCGTTCTCTGTCTTCTTTGCTTCCGCCTATATAGTTATCTAACTCCCTAGAGTTATGAATCCACGGTCACGATGAGGCCTAAGATAACAGCGAGAGTTAGTACCAGCGCCGCTGAAATGGCGCTCGAGGTTGTAGGACGTATGGCGTCGACTTGCGACGTAATTAAGTGCAGCGACCGGAGAAACTGTTCTACTGGTCGCTCATATAACTGTCATAATGTCTCATGAGTAATGGAAGCTTTTTTGCGTTCACATTTGGTACGAATGAATACAACAGAATTTAAATATTGCAGATTTGTGGCTACTTTCCGTGTACTTCTGTATTATAGTGAAATTCACATTCAGCCAATACGATTGATAATTTGAATTAACGAACAACCGAGTACTTGTGGAAAAAAGATCTGCTAACGTAAGAAAATCATAAATAATTCATTAAATGAGGATGCTTTAAACTTTTCCCGACGATTTTCAAGTTGTATAAGTAAAATCAGCATCTGTGAATCATGAATCATAAATTTGTAGGATCATTTGAACCAAGTACCATTTCTCCCATCTAAATATTTTATTTATTGTAATGAAATGTAATAAAAAATGGTCGAATAATTTCATAATGTGTGTGTGTGTGTGTGTGTGTGAGAGAGAGAGAGAGAGAGAGAGAGAGAGAGAGAGAGAGAGATATGGAATAAATTTAATATTTATAAAAATGTATTATTGAAATATTGACTATTTACTGCATATTTCCTAATATAATTTCGAGTTTATAGTGATCTATAAGAATAAAATTGCTATAGTGCTTTATTAAAAATTACTTTTCATTTTAATAAAAAATCTTTTAAATTTTATTACAATTAATTATTTTTAAATTATTTTATATCATGATTTTAAATGTTTCATCAATTAATTAATTAATTTTAACTATTCTAAACAACGAATATATAATAATGATGAACCATATAAATGAAAAATACTTTTACATTTTTAATTCATGAAAATTCAATTTTTTTAATTTTTCTTTTTCTTGCATGAATTTATCATATGAAAATATATACAATATATATCTGAATGTTGTAGCTATGATAATTAGACAATTTATTATTCAAAGTTTTAATTAAATGACGCTTCCTTCATTTTCGTACACCATCAACTCTATGCTATATTTAACACTGTAAATTATAAATTAGGTATATTTTAAAAAATTCAAAAGATTAATGCAAGATTAGATAAGGTTCACGAATATAATATATAATAAATATCAGTCCTATATCGACTTATCGGTTTTAATATATATTATTTTGGAATTAATATATAATAGAAAATAATATTGGAGAGGTAAAAATTAAAAAATTTTTATTTCAATTTTGTTTGTTTTGACAGTGAACATGAGAATGTCACTGGATTGTTCTTACCTAATATAAGAAGCCTTAGATAGCGATTAAAGGAATTTATATATATTTGAATTTACTTCAAGACGTCCGTTCGGAGAAGAATAGGATGCCATAAATAGGACTTACTTCATTTATGTAATTTATAGTACTCTCTGCAAGTGAAGGTAATTCGACAAAAGTAGGAGGGAGATGGTTAGAGTGCACGCAGTGTTGCAGCTATTCTCTCGTTACCGCTCTTAACAAGAATGGGGTGATGAGAGGAAGTGGAGAGACTAGGGAGATGTTCCGGCACTGATGCAAAATTAAACTAGTTACTACCGTGGCCTGTTAAACACGCACTCCTAGTTCTGTCGAGGGTTTCCTTAACTCACTCGCTCTTGCGTTCCGTAGTATGGAGAATTATACTTTACACATGGACGTACCAATTATTTGCTTGTTTCTCATGGATAAAAAGATTTCAGTTAATATTTATTTTAGAATATGATTTCTATATTACCTTTAAATATTGAGCAGTCGCAGTTACTCTTTTTATGCCAAGAATTCATAAAGAATTTAATGATACTCTTTAATAATACAGACGATTAATAATAATAGTTACTTACAAAGACATTTCACTAAACCATAATAATCCTATAGATATTATATTATCGTTGAGAGTAATCGTAGATAAGTAAATAGCGCGTTTTATACTTATTAAGATATTCATAACCATATTGTTTATTTAACCTACGTTGCATTAATAACGCGCACTACTGTATATATTATATTTGTAAAGAATATACGTAATGAAAAAAAAATTATATAATTAACGCAGTGATTCTCCATATTATTATTTTTATACTATACACTTTAAGTATTAAAATATTTTTAATATCAATCAAGAAATATTACAAAGGAAAATAAAATTATAAAACTCCTTCCAGTTAGTTTATATTATATATATTCGATATTATAATTTTTAGCTTGCCGAAATTATTTTTATAGATTAATCTATAGATATTTTAATATTAATTTAATTAATTTAAATAGTGTTGTATTAATTTATTGATATAGAAAATAAAAATTAAGTGTTCAGTATTTCATAATTATAACCTGATTTTATTCAGAGACTAATTAGTAATTACATATATATATATATATATACATATATATTTATTTATAAATTCTTATATTTCTATTAATGGAAAATTTAAAAAAATTTCTATGCAATGATTAAGAAACAGTGGTTGTAAAAGGTTGTTATGCATTTAGAATTTAAAAATATTTGTTCGGAAATAATAAGAAATAAGAAAAAATAAATGATTATCAATGTACTCGAAGCATAGAATACAAAAATCAAAATAATCGGGTAAAAATTTTTAATATTTTTCAGAATCACTGGATGAATTAAAATATTATGTTATTCATTCGATTATATAGTTTCAATTTACAATTTATAAGCAAAAGCGTTTTTCTTTTGTGATAATTTACAGTTTTTTAATATTTGATATTAATTATTATAATTTATAATAATTAATTTATATATTTATCAAATTTTATATATATTTAATGATTTATCTTTAAATAATTTCTTTACATATTCCTAATGGATTCTTAAGTAAATAACGTTTAAACTATTGTTTGCAACGAATTTGATTAATCTAAAATAACATTTCAATTTTAATGTGCATTGAATAATATATAGTACTTGAAATTTTTTTAATAAAATGCATTGCTATGGTAAAAATTTTTTTTCCATAATATTAATTACCATGCGCTGCTGAAATATTTGCTCATTTTTTACTTCTATTACAAGAAATTTTTGCTATAATGCCATCATCAAAAACATAATATATTTTTAATAGTTGTATTTACATAATATGAGAAATTTTTATGAAATTAATATATAGTTTTGCATTATATTATTCTCACACGTCCTTGAACTATATATGTATCTCTATATGTAAAGTCTTGTAATCTAGTCCATCTACACTAACATAGAAATAAAAGGAATAACGATGAAGAGATAAATGTGATCTGGCAGCTTAGGATTTGATCAGAGCGGTATGGCTTTCTGATATTGAGTGGGTAGAAAGAAACCTTTTTAATCTAAATATGTAAGGATTGTCGAGATCACCAACAAAGTAATCACAAAATTCTTGCACCGAAAAAATAAAAAAGAAGCTTGAAGAATTTTAAAAAGCAGTTCCCTTTCTATTCTCTTTTTGCATAAGCTATTTATATTACCATTTTTACTGTATTACCTAGCGGTTAATAGTAAATAAGCCTGTGTGTTATCAATACTCTATTTCAATGACATTGCTTTTTTCGCCATTGTAGTAATTTCTTATCAGGATGAAACAAGAACAATCTACATTTTATCTTCAATCCACCCTTCTTTAGGTCAAGAAAAACTAAATGCACTTGAATCAGCGCTTCTTAGTGTAACTAGCGGATTTACCCATCGGATATACATCGTTCTGATAGGATTCTGTAGGCACCGCAAGACTCTAAGCGCTTTATGCCTAACTTTTAGGCATAAATTTTGAACATTTAAACTAAAACTTTCAATTTATCTCTTTCATTAATGAACAACTAAATTATTAATTAATGATTAAAATAATTTTTTATTTCATCAATATTAATGTAATAAGCGGTAGCATATATTAAATACTATATAATAATTGAAAGTAACAAAATTAAAAGTTATAAAAATTTTATAAATAACTGCATTAGTTTTACTTAATGTTGTTCAGCTCATATTCTGTAAAATTGGATAAAAGTGCAAGTAATGAAAAAGTTGTTGAACTGTATTATGATGATGGCTATAGTATACGGGAATCTTAATAAATTTCAGAAGCGTGTAAGCGACCCTTCGTTCGAATTTTCATAAGGGAGTATATATTCACTTTCATGTCGGAAGTTCTTCTATTCGGCCATTATGGATTGTTGGACGGAAGGCGTTATTTTCACACTGCAAACTCAAGAAGAAAACTGCGAATTCAGCGTCCTCTGTTTCATCCCCCCCCCCCGCCGCGGCACCTACTCTGTCGTCCAACACCACCACTCATTCTTACTCTTTCTCTCTCTTCTCTTAATTTCGTCTTGGCTTTTATTTCTAACATCTCTTTTTATTGAATTTGAACATTGAACGATAGATATCCTCATTGACAATAAGAAAAAATAACGAAAATTTTCTGTACTTTAGAGTGTGCAAGACGCTCGTCTTTTAAGTTTTGGAATAGGTACCCTCAAATGCCTATTAATGGATTTCTAAAAAAAGGCTTTTCAATTCAAAAGCTTAAACGACCGAAGTTGTAACACGCGCAACAAAAAATAAAGGTAAAAAATGAGTCATGGATAGTTTAAATGAAGGGCATTAATTTTCACGTTTTTATAAATTTATAGTACTGATAGTGGACAATTTCATCCTCAAAATATCATTTTAAACAATAATCTAAAGAATTTTGAAAGTACATTATAATGATAATTAAAAGAAAGCAATCTAATGTTAAAGTGAATTTTCATTAAATTCTATATGTAGGAAAAATTACTATCAGATGCGAAATTATAAATATAAGATATCGAATAATAAATCAAATAGGATGATTATAATAATATTTTATTCGATTAGAATTTTAAATATATATATATATATTTTAGGAAATTTCTTTATTTTACTTTCTTTCGTACCAAAAAAAAAATTTGACGATGGCTAATAAGGATTCATATACATGTGGCAGTACATTTTGAATATTTAAGAATAAAAATAGTTATATTACAATATAATTTAAAAGAAGGCTAATACTCTAAAATATCATTTAATTTCCTGAATAATATATTAACGAAAAATAGATATCACACAATGTTAAATTAAAATAATAATACCTCAATATCCAAGGTTATTTGATTTAATTATTGAAATCTAAATTTATTTATTTTAAAATTATTAAGTTTCATAATGTATAATTTAATTTTTTCGTTCTAAATAATAATAACTGAAATATTTCGCATCTTAAAAATGTTCTTCTCAGTTTCCAATAAAGTAGTTAAATTTTCGTTATTCTTATAAAAACTAATATCAAAATGCAAATACAAAACATTCGTAGGCAGGGTTGTTAAATTTTCTGTATAATTCAAATGTTTATTCGAATTGAAGCTTCGAATTTAATTGCAAGATCTGAATTATACTAAATTAATAATTTTTTTTCTTATTTAATTCATACATAATTTGTGGTTATATCGTATAAACCTAATACAATAATTATTTAAAAGAAATATTATACTGCACTAGAACGAAAGGCATTATTATTATATTAAAAATTCCTTCATTTATATGAAATTTACCTTGTATTACATAATTGTCAAAAAATAAGATTAATGTTAGTATTACAAAAAATTGATATTCTTTATTTATTGTAATTAATGTCGAATTTTTGTATTAGATAAATATCAATTTCGTGTAAAATTTATTTTAATAAAAATTAATATCAATAAATCAATATTCTAATAATTGACGTGTTGTATATTCATTTTTTTTATTAATAATGATAAATGTGCGAACATCCATTTTGATGAAATCTTTTTAAAGTATGAACTAAATAAGACCCGTAATGCAATCTTGTAAAGTAAAATCGTTCGATCAGACCTTGTCAGACAGTACATTCGAATTTTTTATTAAAATCTAATAGGTAGATGTATATTTTTACTTTTGAGATTTATTTTGTGATTTGCATATCAATTTTTTCAGTTTATTATGTATAACTAATATTATTACTAAAAGCAATAGCGCGGCCATCATTAAAAATTTCATGAAATATTAGTTTACTTTGTTTCAAGTGAAGAGAAAGATACATATTATTGGAAATAAATAATTTTACCATCTTTCTTCTATGCGTAGTTAATTATAATGAAAAAATCATTGGTCTCTTTGAATATGTCACAAAAGCGTATTTTCACAAAGTGCCTCTTCATCTAAAAACTGTATATAGTACTACTAATAACAGGATTTGTCTATGCAAACACACACGCATCAGTCTTGTAATATATATGCGCGCGTATGTGAGTGTAGATATGTTTGTGTGTACGTATGCAGCATAAATAAATATGTACATAAATACAATGTTGTTCTAAATGCATTATTGTAACTATTTGCGTACATTCAGGTTTCACAATTGGAACTCGTAGAAACGTTCTAACATTTAAAAGCAAAATAGTAGTCCAATGGAATTTATGAACTGCATTAATGCGACAGGCTTCTTCAAAAATTAACAATATATATACATAGTTTGCGTTTTCAAGCTTAGAAATTGATATACAAATTTATTTTGAATGATTTACATTTTTTCTGTGCCGAGATATATGAAGATAAGCATGTGACAGATATTAAATCTATAATGGAATAACACGAAAATTAATTCTAAATATATAATATATAATATATTATATATTATATTATATATATAATATATAATATAATACACAAGTGTAAGAATAAATAAAATATTATTTTTTAAGTATTTTTGAGTAAAAATTTGATGGAGAATTAATATTAGTAGCATTACTTATATTATATTACAATTACTATATAATATATAACTGTACAAACGCTATATTCTAGTATGAAGTCAAAAAAGAATAACAATTTTGAACATTTCTATATTCACCATTTTAAATAATTAAATATTAAAATACTAATTCCATTTTTCAATCACTTAATTAAAATATAAGAATATTTGTGTTGTAATAGTTCATAAAGATATGGATATATAATATGTATCCAAGAAAGCAATGACAAAATAGTTTAATATAGGAACACGCATATTGAGTCAAAACATTATTTGAAATAATGAAATCCAAAATGAAGAAGGTACGCAAGTGAAGTAGGGTAAAGAAAAAGAACTCAGAATAAGAATAAAAAAAAGAGTAGAATGAAAGCCAGTGGGATAGTTTCAAGTTCCGTTTCGCTTGAGAATACTACCGGATTACTGACGAAACTGAGTCAGCGCAGGCCGCGCTTTCACGAGATAATGCGGGAAAAGCTCAGCTTACTCTTCTCGGTAATTCCTCGTTAAATATCGCTTCATAATGCTAAAGAGAGAGAAAGAGAGATAAAAACGCGAGAGGATAAGATAGAGCGGGTGTTTAGGGGGGAGAAGACAGCAATTCATGCACGCATGAACGTTCTTTTCTTGTTAAAATATACGTTGACCTTCTAATTATGAATCCTTTTTTCATTTTGAATATTATCTGTCTTTTTGATATAATATTTGACTATATATTATTTGTATATTTATTTAGATATATTTGTTTATAATATTTTTATTTATTAATTAACCGTTGATTTCTTCTCTTTCAGTTTATTTATCCATTTCTCTCTCTCTCTCTCTCTCTCTCTCTCTCTCTCT